>NC_064643.1:20410000-20710000 GCF_023864345.2 Schistocerca serialis cubense | reverse complement strand
AGTCACCCTATTTGCTAGTGTTTTGAGGATTATGTTTGCTTTAACACAAAATTCTTTGATGATTTTACCCATAATTTCTCTGCCTACCAAATCAAATGCTTTCTTGAAACCAATACGTGATACTATTATTGGTTTGGTGATTAACAGTCTGTGGAGAATTATCAATTTTCTAATAAACATCTGTTCTGTGCAGGGTCTTCCCTTTCTAGAGCTCCTTGAGATTCTCCCAGTTATTTGTCTAAAGTTTCTACAACTCTGTCCAGAGAATTTTTGATAATATTTTGTATACCACTGGCAGAAGTCAGGCATCTCTGCAATTGTTGACATTTTGTGTGTCCCCTTTTTTTCATAGCTGTGGATTAATGCTTTCAATAATCTCTTCAGCTTTCCAAATGTTCTCAAACAGCAGTTGTAGATCATTTGTGTGTTCTGACTATTTCAATAATTTTGCTGTAGTGGAGTCTTCATTTGTTGCTTTGAAGTTTTGGAATGATTTGATGGCTTCATGAATTTATTGTTCTGTTAGTGGAAAATCGTCCTCCAGATGTTGTGGGACTGCTATTATATATTGCTACAATGTGCTGTTATTGTTATTGTTGTTGTTGTTGTTGTTGTTTGGTTGCCTGTTCTTCAGCACTATCTTTCTGTTTCGTTTATCTATTTGCCGCCATTTTAACCCATTTACCGGTATTTTCAGCTTGTTCTTCACTTATTTGACCTTTTGGTGGCTCCTCTTGAAGAGATCTTATTTCTCAGCATTTAAAATTACATCATCTGCTGCTCTTTCGCATCTGAATTTCATCATGTCCAGTCTAGTTTTTTCATTCATTTAACCATCCATCTTCCATGACTCAAGATCCTAAATTATCATCCTTATTTCTTGAACAGTCTCATTTCTCTTTTTACATTTTCCAGATGAAGAAACTTTTGGTCCTCAAAGCTAAGATTAGTATCAGTTTTTTTATTTGTTTCTGCCTATGGCTGCTATATCTCTTTAGTTAGAATATTTTCTCTCTCTGTATTTGATTATAGTCTAAGTCTGAATATTTTTATAAGTACATTTATTGCTGTAGCAATGAGTAAAATAAATTGTATTGCACTGCCTGTAGCATGTAGCACCATTTTGACTGTTAGTCCTCTTGCTGTAGAAAAAGTAGCTTTGATGATTACTTAATGCAAGTATTTTGTAAGAGCTGTGGAATGGTTAGTATCTGTTTATATTTTTCTGATTAATTCAAGCTCGTCAATGCACATCCTGTGTTAAGGAAATATTTGCACTGAATTTACTGTGTGTTAAATATAAGCAGTGGATCCATTGGGGTAGTCTTTTTGGTAGAAATATATCAAGGCGAACAAAACAGGAGATGGTGAAGGAAGAGAGGGAAAAGATCAACATTTGCTTCTCATCAGCAATATAACTGGGTTGAAACATTCAGTGAAAATTATCTGTGACAGGAAGTTGTCAGAAATACATTTTTTGAAGAAACTTTATGTTTGTATAAGCATTTATTAAATTTAAAAATTGGATTTCATGTGTTAATACAAAAGGTAATGTTTTGCATTGCAGGCATACTGAACCTGTCAAAGATGAAGAATCGGCCAATGATTCTTATTGGAGGATAACAGTATGTATAACTTAAACTTGAGATTCTTGAAAATAAAGCTAGTCAGTATTTCTTAACAGTACTGATTTAAATACATCTAAAAGATCGCTGTTACCTAAATGAAAGTTGACGAGCAAAGTCTTAGTGGACATTTGTATAAATTTGTCATAGGTGTTATTTACAAGAAGAGTAAATAGTTTCAATAGGAATGTGGTGAGACATTTAACAAATGTGATGACCACACATTAATAGGACCTTGTAACACTACCATTATGATATTAGTATGCTTTTATGTAAATAACAGAAACCCTGTCTCTATGTTGCCACGTATAACCCTCTTACTAAAATTTAGTTTAGTTTCCAAATAAAATACACTGTGGACGGATAGTCCTGTTTATAGGAAAAGATAATCAATAGAGTTATCCTTCTTACAGGATTTACCGTGTGTTGTGTCTAATGGATAAGTAAATTGGACTATTCACTTCTTTTCCTAAGATCTTACCCAGTGGCTAGATAGAAACACAGTATGAATAATAATATACTGAAGCTAGGACAACTCATTTCCAAGTTCATTTAGTGGTTTAAAACATGTACTTAATGGTCACCAACCTATCCTGGCAATGAAATAGTGAAGTATTGGAGAAGCAGAAATGTGAATTTTGCCTACTTTCTTGCTACTGTTTAGTTTGGCTCCTCGAATAAATTACCCCACTTAAACAATTTTGGGCTACATCTTTATACATTATGATTTAAAAAAAGAAAAAGCCCAGTAGATAACTTCAAGGAAGGTAAAAAAAATTAGCCGGGGATGGGGGGAACAACCTTTAGAAAAGCACTTTCCATAATCAAGAAACTTAAATACTTAGACACTAAAGCACACACTTTTTAACTGAACATTTCACTTAAAGAAAACCTCTTTCTTGGTGGAATTTACTTTCAAAAGCTATTATTCTTTGAACTAATTCTGTATAGCCATCTAACAGGTTCTAGTAACTTGGCTTCACTCTGATTGAATTTTATGTAAGCAAACTATAACACTTTGCAATAGTTAAGAAAACATTTTTATTATTTACACTAAAGCAATTTAAATGGTGCCTCTGTATATTAACTTGGCACTTCACTCTGATTGAATTTTATGTAAGCAAACTATAACACTTTGCAATAGTTAAGAAAACATTTTTATTATTTACACTAAAGCAATTTAAATGGTTCCTCTTTATATTAACTTGGCACTTCATAAGTCAGTAAAACAGGACACTCGGATCAATCAAACACCAGGAAGGAACCCTATACAGATGTATGATTAGGATGAAATGACAGGGTGAGCCAGTTTCCGTAAATTTCAAGAATGATTATTAAATCACAGTTTAAATTAATGGTTCATACTGTACAAAGGTAAAAATAGAAAAAAATCTTATCTGGTGGCTATAGGCTTGGGTTTGGCGAACAGTTATGACGGCTACACTACCCACACTATGGCCTGCAAGTTTCTTGCTGTATGGGCTCAATTTCTCTTCTTGGCTTCATTCAGTTTTACATACAGTAGCTCAACAACTCGCAGCTATGCTGTAAGCTGTTTGCAGTCTTCAACCAAGGCATTTTTATGAAAATTTGCAGGCAAAGCTTCTGCTCCACAAAGGAGTTACCTCAATCACTGCTGCCTACAGACTGTGTGACTTACTTCCCACACTTGCTCAAGGTAGCACGCCAATTCGCCTTTCGCACCTTTTCCACTCCCCACAGCTATTTTCGTTTCAAACAAAAGCACACTGGCTTTTACATAACACCTATTTCTTACATTGTTCCTAAGCATGACCATTTCTTAAATTGTCAAATTTACATCAACATGAACAATTTATACACACAAATATTTTTAAATACAAAATGTTATCAAAACATTATTTAGACCCTTGGTATCCTTTGTAGAGGACTTGGGCAGGTTTGTCCCATCCTAGTACACATTATTTTGTTACCTCCCTTCAGATATTCCATTTAGCTACATCTACAATAATTCCCAATGTTCTGCCTTTTGAGGTGTCCAGTGCGGGTTGTTTTTATTTTTTATTTGATATGCGTATTCCATAGATCCGTACATGCGAGTGATTCGCCTGGATGTGGAACATGTCAATACAATTGTACAAATACAATTAATGCTACAGAATAGTAATATAATTCAATGATATAGATATTACAAGCTGTCATTAAACTAGTATAGCAATTCTCAACATAACATTATAACTATAACATTAACACTATAACATTAACATAATATTGTATCATCCATCTAATAACTAAGAGACTAAATACATCTATTATTAAGGGAGGGCATTACTTCTGGAAAAGAATTCATCTAACGAGTACAGTGGATGGTCGAGCAGGTATTTTTTTAACATACCTTTGAACAGCGTTTCATTTTCTATTGTACATTTAATATAATTAGGCAATGCATTAAAAGTCTTTATAGCCGCATACTTTACTCCCTTCTGTACAAGTGTTAAATTTTTTAGTTCAACATGTAGATCATCTTTACCTCTAGTACTGTAGTTATAGTATGAACAATTTGTTTCATACTGAGCATAGTCTTTATTAACTGCATTCATCAGAGAGTATATGTACTGACATGTTGTCGTCAGAATACCTAACTGTATAAAAAGTTTTCTACATGAGGTTCGTGGAGGAACCCCACACATGATTCTGACTGCTCTCTTCTGAGCATTTAAGATTTTTTTTGAGGCTGGTGAATTACCCCAGAATATTATTCCGTAACTCATTAATGAGTGAAAGTACCCAAAGTAAGACGATTTTAAAATGTTGATGTCCCCAAAATGAGTAATTATTCTTAGAGCAAAAGTTGCTGATGAAAGCCTTTTTAGAGTAAGGGACACTTGCTGTTCCCAGTTGAGCCTACTGTCAATGTGAACCCCCAGGAATTTAGTGGATTGCACCTGTTCTAGTTCCTGGTTGTCATGAGCAATTACTATACTTTCTAGAGTTTTATTTTTATGTGGAACTGTATAAAAATAGTTTTTTTAATATTAACTGAAAGAGAATTAATTGAAAACCAAGCTGTAACTTCTCTGAGTATATCATTAACATCAGTCTCCATATCAGCAGTAGACTGACCATCAACGACAATGCTTGTATCATCAGCAAACATTGTGAATTCACAATTTTTACTAATGGACAGGGGTAAATCATTAACATATATTAAAAACAGCAAGGGTCCAAGGACAGATCCCTGGGGAACTCCATGCTGAATTTTGCCCCATTCAGAATCCACTAGATTAGGAGATCCTTTGTTGCAGCCATGTAGAACCACCTTTTGTTTCCTGTCTTGAAGATATGATTTTAGCCAGTTACCTATAGGCCCTTTGATTCCGTAATGATAGACCTTCTCCAAGAGTATCTTGTGGTTTACACAATCAAAGGCCTTGGAAATATCACAGAAGACACTAACTGGTGACTTCGTACTATTAATAGACTCCAAGACATCATTTGTGAGTGAATATATGGCACACTCTGTGGAAACCCCTTTTTGAAAACCAAACTGTCTGTGGTTAATAATATTAAGTTTATCAAGATGTGCCACAATCCTGTTATACACTGCCTTTTCAAGAACCTTTGAGAATGTTGTTAAGAGAGAGACAGGACGATAATTTTTTACATCTGTAGCATCGCCAGACTTGAAAAGAGGTCTCACAGTGGCATATTTCATTCTCTCTGGAACAACTCCCTCATAAAGAGACATGTTGCAAATGTGAGCAAGTACTACACTTACATCATTACTGCAGGCTTTCAACAGTTTATTAGAGATGTTATCTATACCTGAAGATCCTTTACTTTTCAATGAGTGAATTATTTTTTTTATTTCATTAACAGTTATGGGTGTTACATTTATATCATTAAAACATTGTGGGAGGTTAAGTTTCAGAATATCTAAAGCTTCTCTTAGGTCACCACTGAACCTATTTGAGAGGTGACACTTAGAAAGTGGTTGTTAAATGTGTCTGCTATCTGTTTACTATCAGTTATTTCCAAATCGTTAATTTTTAGGACAGCAGATTTTTCATTGTCAGATGGTGAAGTACCTGTTTCCCTCTTTATTACATTCCAAATTGTTCTGATTTTATTGTTTGAACAGTTAATTTTAGATTGCATGCACATACTTTTAGATTTTTTAATGACTTTAGTTAAGATTTTGCAGTATGTCCTATAATATTTCATCTGCAGGGGATTATTGGATTGTCTAGATATTATATACAGTTCCCTTTTTCTCTGGCATGATATTTTTATGCCCTTGGTGAGCCATGGTTTTTTGCTTGATTGCCTGTTCTGTAGTCTACAGACCTTTTTTGGAAAGACATTTTCAAATATATCTGATAATTCATCAGTAAATAAATTATATTTTGTATTAACATCATTTGCAAGATAAACATACCTCCAGTCAGTCTCCCGAATGCATAATTTGAATTTTTGGATATTTTCCTCATTCATGTTTCTAATGGTTTTCCACTGTGCACTAGCTTTGTTCTGATTTGTATTAAAGTTGTCAATTGTGAGTATTTGCCCATCATGATCAGAGAGTCCATTTATGACTTTTTCAACTTTGATGTGATTAGTTTTACTCATATCTACAAAGATATTGTCTATTAGAGTGCTGGAAGTGGCAGTAGTTCTTGTGGGAAAACTGACAGTGGAGACAAGGTTGTAGGTATGCATTAAGTTTGCAAACTCTGTCTTAGAAGATGAGCTTCCTAGGAAATCTATATTAAAATCTCCAGTCACTATAATGTCCCTATTTTTTCTTGTGAGATACAATAGCACAGAATCTAATTGTTTCATGAATACTTTAAAATTACCAGATGGAGCCCTGTATACTGCTACGATTACCAGTTTCTTGTTACCTTCTACTATTTCTGTGACACATGCCTCAAAGTCTTTCTCTACACAATATTTCTCTACATTTATTGTATCAAAGGACAGGCTGTTTTTCACATAAATAACTGCCCCACCTTTGCACATATGCTTTCTACAAAATGAGGTAGCTAAACCATAATTTGGTATATTGAGCATTTCAATGCCAAAAGTGATATGGTGTTCTGTCAGACAGAGAATATGAGCACAATTTGCGCCTGTTGGTTCATCAATATTTACAATAAATTGGTCTAACTTACAGAGCAGGCTTTGAATATTTTGGTGAAAAATTTTGAGCTCATTTTTAATTACATGATTAGTTGTGGTGTTAACATTGCTAGGACTGAGTTTTATTACTTTTGACATACCAGTATTACAGGAACAGTTTTCTGCAGGGAAGAGGGAGCTGTTGTGCTGGTAACACCCACATTTGTTGTTATTAACTACATTACTTACATTCTGATTGGAACCTTCCCCCTTCTGCCCCAGTACCATAAAAAATCCCCATTTGCAGCTGAGGACTTTCTTGATCTCAGGCACATCCTATGTGGAGCAGCTGCAGTCACTACTGTGCTCCTTTTTGCCATAGAGGGTGGATCTCCTGTTGGTGAGGTTTCTACACTGTCGGCTTGTACACTTGATCCTGTGGGGGTTGGTGTTGCTGTTTCTGCTATTGATGACTGTTCTTCCTCCTTAAATGCTGCTGCTTCACAAGTTGGCGGTGGACTAACGTTTCCCACTTGAGTTGTAACTGCTGGTGCTGTCTTGCTTTTGTATAAAAGACCTGTTTGTGTTGATTCACATGCAGGTGCTGCTGCATATGAAGTCTTCCCTTCAGCTGTTCCATTAGGTTTGAAGGAGTATTTTGACGACACTGTATGTATTTCTTCCAATGGTACAGTTTCAATGGGCACAGGTGCTTTTAGAATGATTGGAGGAGTGGTGTTTTCAAATAGTTTGAATGTTTCTGCTAATAATGCTTTAGCGAGTACACGTTTTCCTAGCCAGTTCCTGTGCATTCCATGCCGAGTAAAATGGTTTCTCTCTTTGGAATTACTGTCCAAAAACTTCACGTCCTTGAATGCTTTGCATACCTTTTGAAACATTTTGTTTGTGAATTTGATTTCATTATTTACACATGAACTGTTTATTAGGTCATGTCTATATGGGATGCTAACGATGATTGTTTTTCTTGGCGAGATTCTTTCCAGTGCATTTCGCAATGCTGTGATTGCATTTTTCGACTCATTTTTATAAACATCGTTAGCTCCAGCAATAATTACACAAACATCGTTTGGTTGAGGGCTTAAATCTTTAATTATTTGCTGGAAAGGAGCCCCGGGTTTTACTGTGGCAGTAACGGAAAATTTAGATTGCATATTCGTAAGAATAGTGGCTAAATCTCGTCCATGGCTGTCTGCAAAGATATAAACTTTTGGTTTTGTCTCGTCTTCTCTCAATAATTTCATTTGTCGGTGTTTCTCTTGTGCAATGGGCGCAAACGAGTTTTTCGTAACTATAGCAGATATTGGAGCACTTTGAATTTCAGTAACGGTTTCTTTGAGAGTGTTGTAGTTTTCACTTTGTACATTTTTCACAAAAGGATTAAAATCGACATTCAAAGAATTAATTAACGATTCGATGTCATTCATATATTTTTTAGCTATTGCGAGTTCTTCTTTCAGCACATCAGAGATGAGTTCTTCAGTACCAGCATTATATATCTTGACTGCACTTTTTCGACCACTGCACTTAACAAAGCCACATACACAATTCGGATTTATCACTTTTCTGTTGTTCATACACGATAGATGGATCCATATATGTGAAAAAGAGCACAAACAAATACCGCTATGAATACTGTTTTGGCAGACTATGCACTTTAAACTAAATGTAATACGATTTTCTACGGCACGATTTACTACTGCTTGCATACTCGACGCCACTTCCTGGGTGTATTGTATCGAGTTAGCTTTTTCAAATTTCCATGTGGGTTTATCAATGTATTTTGTAACTGATATTTCAGCACCAATGATAACTTTTGTGAGCCAATGTACACTCCTTGAAAAATGTTTCAGTACTACTATTGAGTGATTCAGTGGTAATTTGTTCTCATCAGTGGAAAAGATGGATGGGTAAGGTTTTGTATCAGTTTCCATCTGCCTGCCCAAAACGTTTTAAATTCCTTGGCATCAAACTTAGATAATTTCTTGTGTGTTGATCCATTCGAACAATGGTTCTCTATTTTTGTCTCTATTTATGTATCTCCGGGTTGTGTTTTGGAATTAAAATCTTAAACATATACGTGCTGTCTAGTTGCTGTGTGTAAGACTAGTGTCAGACACTTTCCGTTAGGTGATTTGTGGACTGATGTAATAACCAGGCCTTTGAGTTTTATTCTAATTACTTCTACATCACTAATTTTCTGACAGCTTAAGCCAGCATAATCCAAGAGCTGTTTCTTTTTTCATTTATTGTGGTAGCACCTAACAATTGAGAAGAGTATTGATATTCCTTTATATTGCGTAATCTTGCATGTAGCTTCTGAATTATCACCTAAATGCATTTCCTATAGAGCTATAATACTGACGGCATGCTCATCATCTAATTTGCTTTGGTAACTGCATTTGTCACTTGTTAATCCTACGTTAATTTGCATAATATGGACACCTTGCCTGATAATTTTTGACTGTAAGCTCTGAGAAGTGCTGGACCATCTTTTGTGTAGAGTTTTTGCTGTATGCTCCTGCAGTCACACTGCCTTGGTGGACCATCTCGGGGGTTGTCTACATGCCACACAACAGTCATTTTGGTGTCCCGTGTGAATGATTCACTGGTAAATATCCTGTCCCATACACTTTTGTTTGTAGACAATACTTCTGTGTTAGCTGAAAATAGAGCCAGGAAGCAGTAGTCTCAGTACCTCAGAGAATTAGTTTCAGGTAAAGTATATGGATCTAACATATCTAAAATGCACATGGTTTAGTTTGGAAACCACACAAACACCCAAATGTACACACCCACAGTAGCTGCACGGGGTGGGGTGGGGGGGTGGGGGGGAGGGGGGGGGGCAGAGTGATTGGAGAAGACAGTACATTGTCTGAATGGGAAAAGATTGGTGGGTACAGAAGAGAGAAGGGAAAAGGTGAAGTGATACAGTGGGAAACAAATTAGCAGAGGTTTAGGTCAGGTGGATGGCACTAGATGTGCTGGAGAGACAATTTCCACCTGCGTAGGTCAGAGAAACTTGCACTGGAAGGGAATATCCAAATGGTATGTCTAGTGAAGCAGTTGTTGAAGTGGTGTACAGCCTCTTGGCAACTGCAATGTCAAGTCTGTGGTTTGCCACAGTTTGGTGCTGGACATTACTGCGAGTGAACAGTTGGTTACTTGTCATCCCTACATGGAAAATTGTATGGTAATTGCAGCATAGCTGATTTTTAACAGGTTGCTTTTGCACATGATCGTGCCTTTTATATGGTGGGAGATTCCTGCGACTGGACTGCTGTAGGAGGTGGTGGGTGGATCTGTGGGACAGGTCTTGCACCTGGGTCACTCACAGGATTAGGGGCGGACAAGGATGTTCTCTAGATTGTGTGGGCAGTGGAACATTACTTTGCAGGAATAGGGTAGTATCTTGAGTACAGTATACCCCATCTGAGATAGCCAAAGCCCCAGTGAAGGATGTGGTTGAGCTTTTCAAGGCCTGGGTGATTAGATGAGTGCTGACCATTGTCTGGTTAGCAGGGTTACAGGTGTGAAATGAGGAGATGGCACGGGAGATCTATTTATGAATGAGACGGATAGGATACTGTGGCTCTGGTAGTGCTATTGCCATATTTAGACAACTCCTGCTTTCCACTGGGGATAGTGAGTCCACGTGTGACAAGGCTGCATGTAAGAGCCTTTTTGACATGGAATGGGTGACGGCTGTCAAAGTGGAGGGAGGTACTGTTGGTGGTTGGTCCACTTGACATGTATTTATGGATATCGATGTCTAGTGATATGGCGCATTGAGTTGAGAATAATCAGGTTAAGATGATTTGGGAGTAGGTTTTTAGGTTATGGAAGAAGCAGTCTATATCATGAGTCCAGATCATGAAAATGTCTCAATTACTCTGAATCAGACAATGGGTTTTAGGTGTTGACAGGATAGGAAGGACTTCTCCTGATGGCCAATATAAAAGCTGGTATAGGATGGCACCATGCGAGTACCCATGGCAGTACTACAGATTTGTTTATACAGGGATAATCACTTAAAACCTGCACCACAAACATTGCAGAAATGGAAAGTGCTATTGATGTGTGGTTTTCACAGAATGGATTGGTAGTTGGGGGCTTATGCTAGTAACCAACCAACAGGTTGTAGTGATATTAGAAAGTGCATTTTTTGTGCAAACATAAACTTTTTTAAATGAAACTATGCCTATCGGTATTAACTAAAAGTAGGGTAAATTAGTCTATCAGCGGTGTTTGTTGCAGGAGTCTAGTGTGAGCCATTCATGAGATATCATATTTTGAAAAGGTCCCACGCCAACACTTGTACATTAGCTGTAAAGTTCCCACACCAACACTTGTACATTAGCTGCGGTAGCACAAACCAAAGAACAGTCCAAGTCCATACACTAGTTATGTGGATTGTGACCAGTAATGAGACAATTGACCATCACAGGCTGTGTTCAAAATGACCACTGGCAGCACCAGTATATGCTCCCATTCTGGTATGGAAAGACTGCTGCACACATACCAGTATTTCAGCAGGGACAATCTGACAGGCTGCAGTAATACATCATTGCATATCATCAGATGTAGTTGGTATGCCCTTGTAGACAGTCTTTCAGCTTTCCCCATAGAAAAAAAGTCTCCAGGCATGAAATTTGGCGAGTGGATCAACCGAGATACAGGTCCTCTGCATCCAATCTAATGATTTGTAAACAGTTTGTGAAGCCATGTTGTACTTCGTGCACTGTGGGTTGTACAGCCATCGTATTGGTACCACAAGTTGCTCCTAGTCTGCAGAGGAATCTCTTCTAGCATCCGTGGAAGATGATTTGTTAGGAGGCTGTGATACTTGTGCGCATTCAGTGTTCTTTCTAAGAAAAACGGGCCTATGAGCTGATGGTTCACTGCCTCACACCACACGTTTACACTCCAAGGATGCTGAGATTCCACCTGCCACAGCCAAAGACAATTGTTAACAGACCAATTGTGCTTATTTCAGCACTTTACCAGGCCACGATTGTTAAAATTTCCTTCACCGCTAAACAAGATACACGATACATCTGGAGTATCCTGTCTTAATGCCCATGTATGGAAGTTAACACAATTCTCTTGATCAATTCCATGCAGCTCTTTATAGAAAGGGATACACCTATATCAATGGAGAATGCATAGGACACTTGCCCGATTAATGCCATTTCCACATGCGATTGTGCAAGAGGTAACATGTGGATCAACTACTTGTTTCATCTATTATGTTGCTAAGAGTTAGGCTATGACTTCCACATAACTGGTTGAAGAGGTTGCCTAGCAACTACCCACACACACAAACACACTGTAAGCAAACAACATCATACCTAGCAACTACCAACACACACACACAAACACACTGTAAGCAAACAACATCATACCTAGCAACTACCCAGATTGAGTGGCACAAACTAGTATTGGTGTGGAAACTTTTAAAAATACTGTATCTCATTGACAACCTGTACTAGAATCCTGCAACAAACCCCACTGACATTCTGATTTACCATATTTTTAGTTTGTTAATGTCAGTAAGCACAGTTTCATTTAAAAAGTGTACATCTGCACAAGAAAGGATTTTTACAATCTGTTGATTGGGTAACAGTAATGAGTCCCTGTCTACCAATCCATTCAGTCAAAGCCGCAAATCAATAGCACTTCATACTTGTGGTGCGAGCTTTAGGCATTTCACCCTGTGACTTGGTCTTCGAAAGTGAAATAATTGTGAGTCAGGATGTGTTTGGGGAAGGGGATTTGGAAAGAGGTGGTGGGTTTGGTATCAGGAGGATGTTTGGAAAGTGAGGCCATGGGCATGGGGGATGTTGTAAAATGATGTTGCATCCATAGTAACCAGCAAGGAGTCATGTGGTAGCAAAACAGGAACTGCAGAAAGGCGGTGAAGGAAGTAAGCATTGTCTTCACTGTAGGATGGGAGGTTACAGACAATGGTTTGCATGTGATCTTCAGTGGGAGGATTGTACCCAGCCACAGTTGGGCAAGTGGAGAGACCTGTGTAGTTGGGTTGGCGAATAGGTAAAAAGGAAGGAGTGGTGTGAGGAGGGAGATAGATCCAGGAGTCAGGTTATGGGATGGACTTAAGGTCTTGGAGAGCTGCTGGAGTCTTGTTGGATTTCACGGATGTGATCATGGTTGTAAGGTTTGTATGCAGAGGTGTTAGAAAGTTGGTGAAGACTCTCAGCCACATAGTCACTATGATTCATGAACACTGTGATGAAGCTTTTATCTGTAGGAAAGATGATAAAGCACGGATTGATTTTAAGGATATGGGTAGCTGTGTGTTAGATAGGAGTGATGTTGGTCTCACTAGGGAGGATTTAGGAAAGGAAAGTAAGGCCGGGTTAGAAGTGATGAATTCCTGAAAGATAACCAAGAGATGACTGGCTGGAATGGGAGGTTCAGGGTGGGAGGGAGGCTGGAACTGTTTTAAGCAAGGTTCTATGTGAGGTTTTTGTTGGCTGTTATTAGTGGGATGCATCATCATCATCATTTAAGACTGATTATGCCTTTCCGCATTCAGTCTGGAGCATAGTCTTGATCTATTTCAACAGTTTTTATACCCCTTCCCTTCCAACACACACACACTAGCCACCAAGGAAGAGCCTACAGCTTTGATTCAACCCCCCCCCCCCCCCCCCCCCCGCCTCTTCCAGTCATACCCTCATACCTCCATAACGCACATTGAAGAAATTTCAGCTGCAGAGATTAGGTAAGGAAAGAAGGTCCTTTACAAGTCCAGCACACTTGAATTTAGGTTTTGGGCTAAAGGTGAGGCCTTTAGAAAGTACCAAGACGTCTGCAGGGCTAAGAGTTGTGGCAGAAAGGTTGACAGCAGTTTTACAGGATTGGTGCTTAGGATGTATATATCTCATGGAGGATGGAGGAATTCGTTGCGATTGTGGAAGATGGAGTATCGAACAAAGCATAGTTAGGGAGGTATGAGGGTACGACTGGGGGGGGGGGGGGGGGGGAGGGGGTTGAATCAAAGCTGTAGGCTCTTCCTTGGTGGCTAGTGTGTGTGTGTGTGTGTGTGTGTGTGTGTGTGTGTGTGTGTGTGTGTGTTGGAAGGGAAGGGGTATAAAAACTGTAGAAATAGATCAAGACTTCACGACAACTAGCAGGTTTAAACGGGTGGGTGTTGTAATAGATATGTAGAGGTGGAGGTGATGAGGCTTGCACAGGATAGATTAGTATTGAGAGCTGCAGCAATCCAATCTTCAGACTACCACAGCAACAACAAAAAGGTCATAAGATGGAAACAATTTTGCATCGTAGTATCTCCCTGTTTCCACTCCATGTAGTTTTCGCTTGTGGTAATGTGGCGTGTGTACAGAGATTTATCGGGTGTTGTTATTTTTATTGTACTGTATTAACAGGATTTATCAAGAGTGGTGATAACATCAATTTGTGACAATAAATCTTTGTCATGTGCAATCTATAATACTGTTGTTCCATTTGTAATAAACAATTTCTTTGATGCTGTTTTCCCAAATAAGCCTAAATTTTACTGTTATTCACATGGACAGAGGCAGAGTAAGACATGGGAGATAACTTCAGCTGATCTTCGAAGATCAATTTCTTGAGACAGAGACAGTGTCATTATTATTATTGTTATTCTTTACTTCCTCAGACGTTAAGTCTGGTTAAAAATGGAAAGTGACGTGGACCTTGATAAAGCGTCACTTCCTTTCAACTGTATGGTATGTGTTATATTGCATTTAGGAACTTTCGGGTAATTGAACATGTATCAATAATTACTGATTTCTGTAGTTGTATATATATGTTTGGATGTAGCTGTATTGCATTGATGTACTGGTGGATATTGTGTGGTATGACTCCTGTAGTTGATAGTATAATTGGTATAATGTCAACTTTATCTTGATGCCACATGTCTTTGACTTCCTCAGCCAGTTGGGTGTATTTTTCAATTTTTTCTCCTATTTTCTTTTGTATATTTGTTGTATTGGGTATGGATATTTCGATTAGTTGTGTTAATTTCTTCTTTTTATTGGTGAGTATGATGTCAGGTTTGTTATGTGCCGTTGTTTTATCTGTTATAATGGTTCTGTTCCAGTATAATTTGTATTCATCATTCTCCAGTACATTTTGTGGTGTATACTTGTATGTAGGAACATGTTGTTTTAAAAGTTTATGTTGTAAGGCAAGCTGTTGATGTATTATTTTTGCGACATTGTCATGTCTTCTGGGGTATTCTGTATTTGCTAGTATTGTACATCTGCTTGTGATGTGATCTACTGTTTCTATTTGTTGTTTACAAAGTCTGCATTTATCCGTTGTGGTATTGGGATCTTTAATAATATGCTTGCTGTAATACCTGGTGTTTATTGTTTGATCCTGTATTGCAATCATGAATCCTTCTGTCTCACTGTATATATTGCCTTTTCTTAACCATGTGTTGGATGCGTCTTGATCGATGTGTGGCTGTGTTAGATGATACGGGTGCTTGCCATGAAGTGTTTTCTTTTTCCAATTTACTTTCTTCATATCTGTTGATGTTATGTGATCTAAAGGGTTGTAGAAGTGTTTATGAAGTTGCAGTGGTGTAGCCGATGTATTTATATGAGTGATTGCTTTGTGTATTTTGCTAGTTTCTGCTCATTCTAGAAAGAATTTTCTTAAATTGTCTAACTGTCCATAATGTAGTTTTTTTCTGTCGATAAATCCCCTTCCTGCTTTCTTTCTGCTTAATGTGAATCTTTCTGTTGCTGAATGTATGTGATGTATTCTATATTTGTGGCATTGTGATCGTGTAAGTGTATTGAGTGCTTCTAGGTCTGTGTTACTCCATTTCACTACTCCAAATGAGTAGGTCAATATTGGTATGGCATAAGTATTTATAGCTTTTGTCTTGTTTCTTGCTGTCAATTCTGTTTTCAGTATTTCTGTTAGTCTTTGTCTATATTTTACTTTTAGTTCTTCTTATTATTGTTATTGTTATTATTATTATTATTATTATTATTATTATATTGAATTATTGTTAATTAATACCCCCTTAAGGAGAGCACCATCAATTTTCAAGGCTTTTTTTCTGTCTATTTCATTTGTCTTTCAAAAACTTCTCATATATTCATTGTGATTCCTCTTCCTCTCTTCTGTACCGTTCTTCCCCATTTTCTTCTCTTTCAATATCTGCTGAAATTTCTGTTTTCCAGTTTTTTACTCTGTATTTTTTCCTGTCTGTGATGTCTTCTGTGGAGATGTTTTGTTTCTTGAGGTCCTCCATGGTTTCCTATACCCAGTTGGTTTTCACTTTATTAGTCATAACTACACTCCTGGAAATGGAAAAAAGAACACATTGACACCGGTGTGTCAGACCCACCATACTTGCTCCGGACACTGCGAGAGGGCTGTACAAGCAATGATCACACGCACGGCACAGCGGACACACCAGGAACCGCGGTGTTGGCCGTCGAATGGCGCTAGCTGCGCAGCATTTGTGCACCGCCACCGTCAGTGTCAGCCAGTTTGCCGTGGCATACGGAGCTCCATCGCAGTCTTTAACACTGGTAGCATGCCGCGACAGCGTGGACGTGAACCGTATGTGCAGTTGACGGACTTTGAGCGAGGGCGTATAGTGGGCATGCGGGAGGCCGGGTGGACGTACCGCCGAATTGCTCAACACGTGGGGCGTGAGGTCTCCACAATACATCGATGTTGTCGCCAGTGGTCGGCGGAAGGTGCACGTGCCCGTCGACCTGGGACCGGACCGCAGCGACGCACGGATGCACGCCAAGACCGTAGGATCCTACGCAGTGCCGTAGGGGACCGCACCGCCACTTCCCAGCAAATTAGGGACACTGTTGCTCCTGGGGTATCGGCGAGGACCATTCGCAACCGTCTCCATGAAGCTGGGCTACGGTCCCGCACACCGTTAGGCCGTCTTCCGCTCACGCCCCAACATCGTGCAGCCCGCCTCCAGTGGTGTCGCGACAGGCGTGAATGGAGGGACGAATGGAGACATGTCGTCTTCAGCGATGAGAGTCGCTTCTGCCTTGGTGCCAATGATGGTCGTATGCGTGTTTGGCGCCGTGCAGGTGAGCGCCACAATCAGGACTGCATACGACCGAGGCACACAGGGCCAACACCCGGCATCATGGTGTGGGGAGCGATCTCCTACACTGGCCGTACACCACTGGTGATCGTCGAGGGGACCCTGAATAGTGCACGGTACATCCAAACCGTCATCGAACCCATCGTTCTACCATTCCTAGACCGGCAAGGGAACTTGCTGTTCCAACAGGACAATGCACGTCCGCATGTATCCCGTGCCACCCAACGTGCTCTAGAAGGTGTAAGTCAACTACCCTGGCCAGCAAGATCTCCGGATCTGTCCCCCATTGAGCATGTTTGGGACTGGATGAAGCGTCGTCTCACGCGGTCTGCACGTCCAGCACGAACGCTGGTCCAACTGAGGCGCCAGGTGGAAATGGCATGGCAAGCCGTTCCACAGGACTACATCCAGCATCTCTACGATCGTCTCCATGGGAGAATAGCAGCCTGCATTGCTGTGAAAGGTGGATATACACTGTACTAGTGCCGACATTGTGCATGCTCTGTTGCCTGTGTCTATGTGCCTGTGGTTCTGTCAGTGTGATCATGTGATGTATCTGACCCCAGGAATGTGTCAATAAAGTTTCCCCTTCCTGGGACAATGAATTCACGGTGTTCTTATTTCAATTTCCAGGAGTGTATATAAAAAATATTCTTGGTAAGTCTGTTTTTGTGCATAATTTGTATGTGTCTCTAGAACCTTGTCCTTGTTTACCTGGTGCTGTTTTTAATCCTCTGTTTGTATTTGTACAGTTCTTTTGTCAATATGTTTATCCAGATCCCCTCTCTCTGAACTGGCCTG
Organism: Schistocerca serialis cubense; assembly: GCF_023864345.2. NCBI lineage: Eukaryota > Metazoa > Arthropoda > Insecta > Orthoptera > Acrididae > Schistocerca > Schistocerca serialis. Next base: position 20,692,345 of record NC_064643.1, on the reverse strand, counting down.
TAGATCTTTCCTTCTGTTTTTCCATCTCTTTGATTTTTGTTCTTCCCTTCATGGCTGTTGTTCTGAGGTGTACAAGGCCTGTGGTAACTACTGTACTACAGTGTCTTAATTTGGCATTGATGGAAAAACTTCTTTTGTTATAATTGTTCCATATAAGTCTGAATACCTTATGTAGTTTTGTGATTCTTTTTTCATTGGATGTTGAGTTCAGTCTTATTTTCTGTGTAACCTCTTCCAGGCACTGGAAACTTTCTTCATGTGATATCTTCCCATACTTTGTTACCAGTGGGTGTCTGTCTCTTTACATTGTGTCAATGTACAAGTTTTTTTCATTTGAGATTTGTAGTCCCGTTTTGATTGAGATTTGATAAAGGGTTTGTAGAGCTTTTTTGTCTTCTTTTCTGTTATTTGTTATGATGGCTATATCATCAGCAAAGGCCAGACATTTTATCTACATGTGCATATATATTTCGAAAGTCATGGTGTGGTGTGTGACATGATCTGACTACACGTAGAGTGCAGTCTTTGTTTGGCACGGCACTTGGAGGGCGACAGTTCAGTCTTCACCCATCTGTCTCTTTTGTCCCATGTCCTGATTATTTTCTCCAAAACTGAGTTAAATAGAGTGGGTGATGGCCATCCTCATGCCTCACTCCTGTCTTTACTTTGAACGGTTCATAGATCTCTCCCATGAACTTCACTTTCAATATTGCATTTTTCATGTTTCTTGTCATATTAACATCAAAGATAATGATAATGTGCAAGAATAATGTAAGGCTAGCATCTTTTTAGTCACATGTTTCTGCTGATACAGCTTATATTGTACACCTGGAAACACAATGTCAATTTTGTTCTGATGACAACACATGTCACCTGGGAATAGTAGATGTACTGGCAATGGTTTCAGTGTCATCCGCCAACAGATAGTGTAATGGCATAGCTATCAGAGTGCTATATGTGTCTACCCTTTATTAGGAAATGCTCACAGCCAGTGTGATGCAGACATGTGAAGCAAGCAGGCAACCATGCCAGGAAGGCACACTCGTGATTCTTATAGCCAACGAGTGAGTTTAAAAAGGGGTCAAATTGTGGGCTTCCGAGTGGCAGGATGGTCCTTTCGGGGGAATTGCCACACAAGTTGGATGTGCTGCGTCAGTTATGCAACATTGCTAGTATCAGTAGTCACGTGAACATTCTCACACACGTAGTCGAGGTTCTGGACATCCACACAGCACAGATGCTCACTAGGATTGTTGTACTGAAAGGGCAGCAGTTGCAGATCGTACGGCTACCACAGCACAGATAAAAGGTCTTGTGAGGCCCAGATGTGTCAACACAAACTGTTGCGAAGCAGTTATTGCCAGTTGCGTTACGGACGTGCACACATCTATCCCGTCTTCCAATCGTGCCTCAGCACTGACATGCATGGTTCGAGTGGTGCCATCAGAGGATCTCTTTGAGGATGGCATGGCACGCCATGGTTGTAAGTGATGAAAGCAGATTCCGCTCGCAGACAAGTGATGGTCGTATCAGCAAATGACATAAATCTGGTGAGCACTCTCTTGTAGAGTGCATTCGTCCAAGATACAGTGGCCCCACCCCAGGCGATAAACTACAACTCTCATTCGTCTGTGGTGTTTCTGCACTTGGTACATACAGAATGATGTTACACCCGTTATTTTTGCATTCTTGCAACTGGAAGGTAATGTACTGTTCCAACAGTACAGTGTTGACCCACACACTGCCCACGAAACTCAGTGTTCTCAGAAAGATGAGCAGTGACTTCCCGGGCCACCATGTTCTACGAGTTTGTCTCCAACCGAGCACATGTGGGAACATGGGATGAGAAGTGACTCGTGCAACTTGTCAACCAACAACTCTTACATAACTATCTGAACAGATTGAGCATGTGTGACATAATTTATCTCAGGACAGTTTTTGCCATCTGTACTATCGACTGAATGCTATAGTCAGTGCCTGCATTGTCACCAGTGAGGGCTACACCACATACTAATGTGTGTGTTTTGGCATGGGCCGATACATGCTAGCTGAGAAGCATTTGCAGTATTGATCTGTAAATGTGATCATTTCATGTACTCCATATGCACTGTTGCAACATTAAATCTGGAGTGAATTTTCTTCTGGCAGTGGGCACAAACTTTTACCTCACAACTTTGATACATTTTACTTTTTCTTTTTCTTAGTCTTTATCCCCTGCTATCACAGTCTCAGCATGTTAATGTGGATTTGGCAGTATTAATGGTAAATTGTGGCCAGATGCCCTTTCCATGCCACCTCCCCCCCAACCATCCAACCCACACCAGGGTGAAAGGTATGTACCCTGTATCTGTATGTATCTAATATTATCGTGTGTGAAAGTGTGAGAATGTTTTCAAAATGTTTGAGGATCATGTAACTGATGTGGGGTGTGCATACCAGTCTGCTATTCATCTAGTTGGATGTGGACAACAGCCTAAAAATCATGTCAACACTGGCTCTAGCTGCATGCTAACGTTGGCATCTACCCAGGAGTATTACAATTTCGATAGAGTACAGTAGAGTTTTAATGATTTATACAATACTTTTATGTCATGAATTTTAGAAAATTGATTGAAGATGTCTTTCTGTTGTTGTTTAATTTATGATATAGCCGCAACTGAAAATCCAACAGAATATGTTAATTATTCTGGTCTTGTTCATTTCTGTATTTGTTCTGTGTTAAAGTAATTGTTCAGACGCATACAACATAAAAGTTAAAGTAAGGTCTATGATGGCAGGCAGTGACTGGGCTGTTGTCCTGACAGCAGGTAGGGTGCAGCCTTTGTTCACCGTGGCACTAGGAGGGAGAGGGTTATGGCCTATCACCCCAGCTTCCTTTTACCCCTGGGAAACATCCCCAGGAGTCATCTGATAGCAGGTTGGTGTCACCTGGGGCGATCCTGCAGTCACTGGAACAAGGAAAAATCCCCACTTTTATGTTTTATGGGGAATCGAGCCCAGGACCTCCTGATTGGAGTCTAGTGCGCTACCCACTAGACCTCCACAACCACCGTGCTTATGGGATATGAAATGTCTGCATCTATATGACTACTCTGCATTTCACAAATCAGTGCCTGACAGAGGATTTATCAAACCACTTTCATACTGTTTCTCTACCGTTCCACTCTTGAACAATGTGTGGGGAAAAGTAACACTCAAATTGCTTTGTGTGATCTCTGATTTGTTGTGTTTTATTATAACGATCATTTTTCCCTATGAAGGTGAGTGCTATGAAAATTAAAATGTTTTTGCATTTGGAGGATGAAGTTGGAGACTGGAATTTTGTGAAAAGATCTTGCCACAGCAAAAAAGTATTTCTTTTTGTGATTACCATCTCAACTCGCATATCATGTCCGTGACTCTCTCTCTCCTAATATTTTACAATAATACAGACTGAGCTGCCCTCATTTTGACTTTGATTTCCTCCATCATTCATATCCCATGGTGTACTTGTGCATTGTCATCTTGAAACACAACCAATGATCATCCAAATGTCGACTATATGACAGGTCAGTAGTTTCGAGGATCCTGTCATCAAATTGCACAGCCCTCAAATAGCCTCATTAGAAATGATATGTGTCAGACATCTGTATACCATACTGGCCCAAAACATGACTGATCCATCTGCCTGCTAAACTTAAAAGACTGGACTGCAGGTCTGAAACTCATTTTTCACTGGAGCGGACACAAATGAACAAGAATTCTCTGTGGCTCTGAACAGTAGCTGAGCACAAGCAGACACCATTCTGTTGCATTTGGTTAGCATTCACAGGTGTTCACTCATGTTCTGCCCATTATCAGTCCTTCGATGAACTGTCAAACGAAGTCTCCATCATCTCTGCATTGGTGAGAGCAGGAGAGAAAGAGCTAAATTTTGGTGTTTCATCAGTGAACTTTTGTCTTCAACTCAAGATCTTTGAGCAGCAGAATGGTCTGAAGAGAATGTAATGTTTCTGATAACAGAATAGATGCTCGTGAATTCCAAGATGTCCACACCATAAATGCCAAATAAAAAGAAATGCAATTGACAGAGAGTTTCCGAGGTACTGGGAACATGAGAAAGATGATAATTACAATAGATACTTTCATTAGCCAGGAATGGAGTGAATAAGCACGAGCTTCGTATTTGTTTTTATTAAAAAAGAACAGCACAACAAAGTTCCTTGAAAGTAAACATGTACAAAAATGTATCCATCATGCTGATTAAAATTACGTACATACCCCACACGAGCTTTGTATTTGTTTTTATTAAAAAAGAACAGCACAACAAAGTTCCTTGAAAGTAAACATGTACAAAAATGTATCTATCATGCTGATTAAAATTACGTACATACCCCACAAGCCACCTTAGTAATTTCTTGCCCTGTTCCACTGACAAATAGTGCTAGGAAAAATGATAGTCTATATACCTCTGTACAAGCCCTAATTTCTCTTGTCTTTGTGGCCTTTACATGAATTGTAAATTGGTCGCTGTAGGATCGACCTAAAGTCAGCTTCAAGTACGAGGTACCTAAATAGTTTAATAGTGTTTTGTGAAAAGAATATCATCTTCCCTCCAGGGGTTGCTATTTGAGTTCATGAAGCATCTCTATAATACTTATGTGCTGGTCAAACTTACTGGTGACAAATCTCTGAATTGGTTCAATGTCTTCCTTTAATCCAATGTCGTGCAGATTCCAAACACTCAAGCAATGCTAAAGAATGGGTCACACTAGTGTTGTGTCCTTTAGAGATAAGCTACACTTTCCTAAAATTCTTGCAATAAACCAATTTGTCCATTTGCCTTCCCTACAACCAATTTTGCTTGTTTCATGTTTTACTGCTTTGGAACATTATGCCTAGGTATTTAATTGACATGACTGTCAAGCAGCATACTACTGATGCTGTATTCAAACATCATGGGATTTTTTTTTCCTTCTCATCTGCATTAACCTACATTTTTTTATATTTACAGTAAGCTTCCATTCATCTCACCAATCACAAATTTTGTCCAAGTCATCTTATATCCTCCTATAGTCACTCAATGGCGACATTTGCTCATACACAATAGCGTCATCAGCAAACAGCCTCATAGTGCTGGCCACGTTGGCTGTCAGATCCTTAATGTACACTTATTAGCCAAAACATTATGACCACTGCCCACTGCGAGTTGGATGCTGCCTGGTGGATTTGGGGGCATGTGATGCAGTAACAAAAATATGTAAATAGAGCAGACGCAGATGGGGGCTCACTTTAGGTAAGATATGGGCTGCAAATGGGGAAATCAGTTGAGATAAGTGATTTTGATAAATGGCAGATTATTATTATGCTGAGCCTGTGACACACATCTCAAAAGCGGCAGTGCTGGTCAAATGTTCATGAGCTATCTATCACTAGGTGCTAAATGGTTAGACATCCATGACTCTTCACAGTACTTGGGGTTTGGAGGCATGTCTGGCTGCAATGTGGATAGATGGTGATTTGTAGCACAATGCTGGTGCACGCACAAGTGTTCCATAGCACACTGTTCATTGTAAATTCTGGAACACGGAGCTCCGCAGCAGACCACTCCTACATGTTCACATGTCTACCCAACAACATCATCAGTTGTGATTGTAGTGGGCACAGGACCATTCGGATTAAACCATCAATCAATGGAAATGTTGGCTCTTTGGGTGAATCCCATTTTTGCTACACTAGGTTGGTAGGTGTCTCCACAAAAACCATCATTGAGGTGAATGGCAGCTCCAAATGTGCAGCACACCACGGATGCTGGCTGGTGGGAGCAGCATTATGCTTGGGAGACATTCTCCTGCACTTGCATGTAGTAATCGAAGACATGCTGACAGCTGTGAATCACCTATGTCCCTTCATGCTTGATGTCTTCCCCGACAGCGATGTAATCTTTCAGCAGTGTAAATGTCTGTGTCTCAGAGCCAGAATCATGCTACAGAGGTTTGAAAAGCATTATAGTGACGTCATGTTGATGTCTTGGTGGCCAAATTTGCCTGATGTAAACCTAAAGAACCCATCTGGATCGCTATCAAGCATCATTACCACGTATGCAAATCAGTGATATGTTATTTACGTGAATTACAAGACCTGTGTGTAGACATCTAATGTTTCATACCTCCTCAAACCTAACAACAAGCTGTCTGATCCCTGATATGCAGAATCAGTGATGTATTTTGTCCCAAAGATGGACAAACAAGCTATTAAGCAGGTCATAATGTTTTGGACCACCAGTCTAAACAGGATATTACAAAAAGGTACAGCCAAACTTTCAGGAAACATTCCTCACACACAAAGAAAGAAAATATGTTATGTGGTCATGTGTCCGAAAACGCTTACTTTCCATGTTAGAGCTTATTTTATTACTTTTCTTCAAATCACATTAATCATGGAATGGAAACACACAGCAACAGAATGTACCAGCATGACTTCAAACACTTTGTTACAGGAAATGTTCAAAATGTCTTCCATTAGTGAGGATACATGCATCCACCCTCCGTCGCATGGAATCCCTGATGCGCTGATGCAGCCCTGGAGAATGGCGTGTTGTATCACAGCCGTCCACAATATGAGCATGAAGAGTCTCTACATTTGGTACCGGGGTTGTGTAGACAAGAGTATTCAAATGCCCCCATAAATGAAAGTCAAGAGGGTTGAGGTTGGGAGTGTGTGGAGGCCATGCTATTGGTCGGCCTCTACCAATCCATCGGTCACTGAATCTGTTGTTGAGAAGCGTACGAACACTTCGACTGAAATGTGCAGGAGCTCCATCGTGCATGAACCACATGTTGTGTTGTACTTGTAAAGGCACATGTTCTAGCAGCACAGGTATGAAATCATGATAACATGCTCCATAGAGTGTAGGTGGAAGAACATGGGGCCCAATCAAGACATCACCAACAATGCCTGCCCAAACGTTCACAGAAAATATGTGTCGATGACGTGATTGCACAATTGCGTGCAGATTCTCGTCAGCCCACTCAAGTTGAATGTGAAAATTTACAATTTGATCACGTTGGAATGAAACCTCATCCATAAAGAGAACATTTGCACTGAAATGAGGATTGACACAATGTTGGAGAACCATTCGCACAAGTGTACCCGTGGAGGCCAATCAGCTGCTGATAGTGCCTGCACACGCTGTACATGGTATGGAAACAACTGGTTCTCCCGTAGCACTCTCCATACAGTGACGTGGTCAATGTTATCTTGTACAGCAGTAACTTCTCTGACACTGACATTAGGGTTATCGTCAACTGCACGAAGAATTGCCTCGTCCATTCAGGTGTCCTTGTCGTTCTAGGTCTTCCCACTCGCTTAGTCATAGGCTGGAATGTTCCGTGCTCCATAAGATGCCGATCAATTTCTTCAAACGTCTTCCTGTCGGGACACCTTCGTTCTGGAAATTTGTCTCGATACAAACGTACCGCGCCATGGCTATTGCCCAGTGCTAATCCATACATCAAATGGGCATCTGCCAACTCTGCATTTGTAAACATTGCACTGACTGCAAAACCACGTTCCTGACAAACACTAACCTGTTGATGCTACGTATTGATGTGCTTGATGCTGTTACTGTAGAGCAATGAGACGCATGTCAACACAAGCACCGAAGTCAACATTACCTTCCTTCAATTGGGCCAACTGGCGGTGAATCGAGGAAGTACAGTACATACTGACGAAACTAAAATGAGCTCTAACATGGAAATTAAGCATTTCCGGACACATGTCCACATAACGTATTTTCTTTATTTGTGTGTGAGGAATGTTTCCTGAAAGTTTGGCCGTACCTTTTTGTAACACCCTGTATAGAGAATGAGAGTGATCCTATCATACTTCCCCGGGGCACTCCTGAGAATAACCCCAATACCCCTGCCTCTGATGAACACTCACCATCAAGGACGACATTCTGGCTTCTACTACACAAGAAGTCATCTCGAGCCATTCACATATCTTGAAACCTAATCTGTAATTTCAGACCTTCATCAACAGTCTGCAGTGGCGCACTGTGGCAAACACTTTCTGGAAACAGCAATGTGGAATCTGCCTGTTCCCTTCATCGCTGATTTGCAGGATATCTTGTGAGAAAGGAGCAAGTCGAGTTTCACATGAACGATGATTTCTAAATCTGTGCTGATTTGTGAACAGAAGCTTTTCTGTCTCGTGGAAATCAAAGTGAAAATACATTCAAGAATTCTGCAGCAAACCATTGTTAAGGATATTGGATTGTAATGTTGTGGGTCCATTTTTTTACTCTTCTTATATACAGGAATTACCGTGCTTTTTTCCAATTGCTTAGGACTTTGCATTAAGCAGGAAATTACAATAAATGCATGCTAAGAACAGGACCTATGCCATAGTGCACTATTAGTCGAGAGACCCATTGCTGAAATTTTGACATTATGTTGGCTAGACAGTAGGTTGGAGGATTCAGTTCTGATACTGCACAGCTCTCAAATTATACTTACTAGTTGTTAGAAGCATTTGATATCCATAGGTGACACCAGACCAAAACCAGACTGACTCAACTATGTGCTGAATCTGTGGGTCTTCACACTTGAGACATGCATTGGTACCTGGCCATTTCCGCACCCTTCTACAAGGATCATCAGGTATCAAAGAAATGCTTCACTTATTGTGAAAGGAATACAATACCACTGATCCAAGTTCCGCTGGAGGACACCCTGTATCACCACTAGTAATTTCCTTTCCTGTTGCACCACAAACAGAGTGAGGGCAAAATGACTTGTCTATATGCCTATTAGTCGCAGTAGATTGTTCTGCAGTCAGCGTCAACAGCCATTTCTCTAAATTTTCTCACTAGTGCTCCTTAAAAAGATTGTCGCTTGCCATCCACCGGTTTCCATGTACACCACGATTCTTTGTGCACTACATTCCTCGGGGGTTTGTACTGTAGTACATAATGGACACCTAGAGACCCCACTGAATGTGTCGAGATGGTTGTGTACCGTGTGAGTCAACACAGCTCTCCCCATTATCTGCAAAAAAAGTCACAGTGCAGTTACAGTAAGTTCCCGAGGTATTACCTGGCAGCTATAATTTGAAGTTAGCAGTCATCAGTTGTTGTTGGCTCTGAGCAATCTCTGTAGTGCTGATTTTTAACATTTTGTTACTGCAAAGGCTGTGGAATGTTCATTTGATGTCGCTGTAGCGTTTGCCAATTGTGTGGTAACTTTCCATGCTGATAAGCATTCTTACTGTAAAGTAACAATGCCTGGGCAGTCTTTAAGCATTAACGCTTTAATCCCTTTGCAACGTCAAATTTTTTGATGTTATATTGGACATGTGATCAGTTTGTTTATTTATTTATTTTTGTAATTTTATTTTTGTGGTTTAGTACAAAAACTGTAGTGGTAGTGTAATTCTCCTAGAGCCCTTTTGTGAGCTGCTATTTTCCTCTGTGAAAATGAGGCAATTTTTTTTTCCAACTACACAAGTGACGATAGTAGTGATCTGACAATAAACAAAAACTGTTTGTTGTAGCAATTTTTATGCATCTGGTACAGTGTACTATCACAAGATACCAGGTACATCTACAGATGGTAATATATATTCCCAAAAGCTTTGTAAAACCACTAAGTGGTTGGCAAGTATGCTTCCCGAGATTCACAAAAGACATAATTGTGTTTACTCGAATCTAAGCTGCACTTTTTTCCGGTTTTTGTAATCCAAAACACTGCCTGCGGCTTAGAATCAAGTGCAAAGTAAGCGGAAGTTCTGAAAAATGTTGGTAGGTGCTGCCACAACTAACTTCTGCCGTCGAATATATGTAGCACTACACAGGCATGCTTTGCAGGCACAAAGATAAATACTGGCGCCAAAACCTATGCGTCAGTAAACAAACTAAAAAAAAAACAGGGGTGGGGGTGGAAGACGAGCTTTTTTCTCTGCCCCAAGGTTCAACCACTGCATTTCCATACTTTATCCAACAAAGTAAATACAAATTCCGTATTCTTCATCTCCGAATGTTGCAGCCTTTCAATGTACTATGAAAATCCGACTGGAAGACTGTTTGGGATGTTTGTCAATATGGCCAAGTCTACGTTCTGAATTTTTGTCCTACCTGTGACAAGAGATGGTTGTTAATAGCAACTTTTATGAATTGTGAATCACATCCAGTATTCTCTTCACCATAAGAATAATTCGAATGTAAACATTTTGCCATGTATTCCTACATGTTTCCTGCTATCTCATTTAAATCCTGTCTTCCTAATAAACTATGAAACTAGAGTGAGACAACAGCAAACGCGGAAGAATATATATATCATGTCATGTTTATATTCGTATTATTCCTATGCTGAATAGTGATACAGTCAGAAATGAAGCACGGCAACTGACTAGATTTTTAAACCTAAGATGGCTCTAATTTCTGTGCAGAATGTAATGCACTAAAGAGGCGTCTGCAAAAATTTTCAAACGGAGAAAATTTTTCGCTTAACTTTCGTTTGGAACATCTATCATATGCAGTCTATTATATGGTTCTTGTTGATCATTATCAAAGAAACCAGCAGTGTAAGTAACAACAAATAGCAGTCTCTTGCCATTGTTTCACTGATGAGATGATTCCTCTCTCTTTTTTTTTTTTTTTAATTGTAAGCGGCAGTAGCGTGCGCATAAGCAAGCCATCCCGCGAGCGGCGACAGGCCATAAACACGCATAATCAGAATGCGACAAACAATGCATGGCACAGTATGATACTGCGTTTTGAGCTTAGAGTGACGGAAACACCTATAACAAAGAGAACGGCACTTATCAGATCAAAGAAAAATAAGCAATCAATTCAAACCAGACGATGCACGTGAAAAAGGCTCTCTAGTATAAATATGGATGGAGAGCCTGACGCATAGCAATGACTACGTGGTAAAGCTTAACTGCTAAGTTTACCACACGCACCAAACTACTGTAGCTGTATCGTCATTCATTCGACCTACATTGTCTCAGGTTGAAAGGGCTACTCTGAGATGAACAGGTTGCCACAGGAGAGTAATGCATGGACTTTAACTGTTAGTTGCCCTGAATGTGAGTCCAGTGAGCTCACCACTGTGCCACCTCGCTCGATATATTTTGAGAGAAGTTCCTGATTTAACCATTTCACAGGATGTGGGAAGTGTACTTCCCATTAACTGTATTTCTTTACTGTATTCCTGAGAACACATCATACGAGCTCTGTATGCACCTGGCACCTGATGTTAGTTAGCTGCACCAGCTGAACTTTCTGTCTGTTATGAAATGTAGCTTTTAATTGTCATTAAATGTCACTTGTTCCTTTCAGAAGCAGTTGCAAATATACGTGCCACCAAATAATGTTGTTTTGAAGGCCACTGGGAAGTATGCTTACTACCAAAGTAATTTTTCCGTGATACAAGGGGAATATACTTACCACAAAATTAATTTCTTTTTTGGACTGCAGAAAAGATACTTACCACCAACTGACCATACTTACCACTAATTTAGTTGTTTTACTATGCTCTTGGGAAAATGTTGTACCTCCTCTGGATGTGGTTGACCTTTTGTGATAATATGCTAAACCACTGGTGCCTGTTTGTCATGACATCAGTGCTGTTGTCACTTGTTACAACAGAACACATTGTTTCATTCTGCAATATATGCTATTGTGACTTGTCTCAGCTCGTTTCTTTAAGCAGTGTTAAATGAAGTTTCTAGGATTGTAAAATAGATAGTCAAATAAAAACAGAAAATTCCTTTTTTTCACATGTAGTAGTAACTCATAACAGCTTACTAAAGACAGTGGGAAGTATACTTACTACTATAGTTTTTTGCTCCTAAATCACAAAAATAAAATAATCAAAAATTAAATTTAGTTGAAACTTCTAAAATGATACCAAAACAATTAACTTTACAGGGCTGCTACAAAAAATGTGCCTACAAATGGGTTAAAAACAAAGTATGCAAGCTGTGGGGGCAGTGTGAAACTTTTTTAAGCACTGTATTTGAAAAATATTATTCATTTTGTTCCACTTCTAGAATGTTAGGTTTTGTGGATTTTTGCCTGTACATTAATGGGTGTGGATGCGTTCAGTGGAGGCAAGTGTGTCGTGTATGATTTTTCTCAGTAAATATGTCCTACTAACGTTGCAGTATATCTCCAATGTTCTGGATGCATCAAATGAAGTTTAAAAGACAGCTAACTGCTGCTGCTGGTATGCCTCTTCATGTAAATGTCAGAGTTACTATTATTATTCAATACAAAAAGGAAGATTACCAGCTTAGCAATTTGCTGAAAATGAGTTCATTAAAGGGAATATTACAATTAACATCCTGTTAACGACAAATTAATTAGAGATGGGAAGCAGCCACAGATTGGAGAAGGAAATTAATACATTTCATACTGTGCTCGAGCACAGGCAATAAAAAACAGTGAGCAAACATGATGCGTGTACTTGTTGCCTCAGGGTCTCCTGCGAAACTGAGGTGCTTGAGTAAGCTACATCACACTGCTTCGTTGTGTGCTTGTTGGCAAGCCAGTTTATGAAGTACACATCCCTCTTCATTTTTATATAACTTTGTTTTGAATGCACTGTACAAGAATATTGAATACCTTGAAAATTGTTGAGTTCAGCCATTCATTCACATGTAATATTCCAACAGCTCCATCACCGATGAGAGCCTTCAGGGGTGTAAAACGAGTAAGTGAGAAGTGCCACTGAACTACTAACAACCATTTTCATCTACTACTAATCTGCTCACATTAATCATTATTCAAGGGGATCAGTTCTACATCATTTTATTTTTATAAATATACAGAGAAGCAACTACTTGAAAAAAGCCAATGCTCTGCTACTTAAACTGCTCTGCCACTATTTTGATTTAATACTTCATGCTAAATGGGCATTTAATTCTACACAGGACACTGTCATCTAAACTTATTCTGATAAATTCATATACTTCCTTCCTGTGCAATGTCCTTTATGCTGTCAATGCCACGTTGGGACCAGTACAGTAGTTTCTGTTCCGTGGAGAACCAACCGTACCTGCACATAGGCTATTATTATGATGGAATCACCACTTCAAAAGGCATTCCAAAGCTGCTGCCAGCTTCCCTCTGTGGAGTAAACCATCTACCATACCTGTCTGCTCCTAGAGAATATGTTGCATGGCTAAATATGGTTTTCTGTTAGAAAGTGTTTGTGCGTTGTGTATCTGAGCTGGGACAGGTAGGTAAATTCACATATCCAGGTAAATTATTGGTGGACTGGCTAATAAAACATTTTTTACTTTAAATTTGAATATTTGGGGATTTCCAGATTGCTCCTAATTTCGGCTGGGAGATGTTAAAAGGGTGTTGCACCTGAATATAAAACAGTTTTCTTAACTCTAAGCTCTTTACGGGTGTCAGTCCTATTGAGGAGGGGTACTCCTGGGCTGTGCACCTGAGTTTCTCCTGGGCCACCTGCAGCATCTGTACTGGTAACATGCCAAGGTCATTATACGAGTGGTCAATTGGCCATAAAGAGGTTTGGTTGGATATGTTTATGTTTAGTGTGCAATACTGCTTTCCCGTATTGCCAGTTGGTCAGCTAGATATTTGCAGCTGGCAATGCCATTTAGTTTTGCTGTAATGCAGGAATTCACCAGTGTTTATTTTGTCTGTGAGCTTGTGCTGTCCACAGGTGATTAATTGTCCCTAGATAGAAGTGTTTTTCAGCAGTTGTGTTTTCACCCGTGGTTGTGGTCGTAGTTTCCCAGGTTAAGAATGAAGTGATTGTCAGAGTGTCTCAAGTTCCTGTACAGTAGTGTGGTGAGTTTTTTGAATATCTGTGTGTGAGTCTCAAGGCAGTATTCTCTGTGAAGGTCGACAGTGTGTGTGGACTGTGGTGCACTTCGTTGTGTATCACCTGTAGGCGGCACAGGCGGTCAGAGCCACGTAACCCCAGACTGCAGCTGCATGTATCATCATGGGTTTAATCAGTATCATGTACACGGACCTCGATATCCTCCTATTCAGTGTGCTTTACCTGTTGAGCTTAGAGTAACACTGTTTGAGCCTTGCATTTGCTCAGTTGGCCTGTCACTGAAGTATTTGACTTTCACACTGAAACGTATTGGGCGTGTGTGTAGTGTTATTTGTCTGCAGTCTTAATGTGGGGTCCTACCCACTCATCTCATATAGGGTGCCTAAAGGATGCTGCATTCTCAAAATGCTATACAACAATTCAAGCAAACAACATTAATAGTTTTTATTACAAATAAGAAGCTTGACAATGCTTGACCTGGAATTTACAATAGTGTCGCAAGCAATAGGCGACATGCAGTATAAATCCGAGTCCTTTGCTATATACAATGTTCGTGCAAGTTTCACACACAGCTTGTGGATCACTAGTAACTGTTATTGTAGCATTCTGCGCTAGGCCTGTCCGTATACTGTCCTAATCCTGTCCAAATACTGAGTGGCCGAGGCTGGCAGGAGTGGCACTTATATTCTCTTTGTCTAGGGGCCTGCTCCCATTGTGGTGTGGTCCTTGCCAGTGGGCTATTCGCTGACGGTGTGTTCACTGCCTTCTTTGCTCTTGCGATCTTAATTTTCATTCCAGTGCTTGTGGGTATGCCAGAACACTTAATGATTGTGCAGTTGTTATGGTTTGTCAGTGAACAGAACTGCTTCACACTTGTCAGCATTTGCTTTAACACACTGTCGTTCCAGCTAGGCAGTTTTGTTTGCAGTTGCGAATTATGCCTGATGGTTTCCAGTCTTGCACTAGGATGGTAGTGTCATCTGCGTAGATGGTTGCCATTGTGTTTTGTTCAGTTGGAAAGTCATTGACGTAGAGATTAAACAAGAGGGGCCCTTGGATGCTGCCTTGGAGTACTCTCACTTGTATACTGTGTTGTGTTGACTGTTTGCCCTGAATGTCGGTGTTGAAGCTTCTGTGAGTGAGATATGAGTGTGTAAGGTGTACGAGCTCGTCAGAGAGACTAGCAGTGCAGAGTTTGCGAATGAGACGATTGTTCCGTAAATGACTGAAGACCAGGAACAGTGCTCCTGTAGCTTTATGGTGTTGGGGGTGTGTGTAATATGTTCTACTACACGGAGGAGTTGTTGTGTTGTGGAGTGGTGATTGCTGAATCCAAATTGCTCCAGTCTCAGCGAGTCATTGGTGTTGCAGTGCATAGTAAGATGTTTGAGAATCATCTTCTCAACAATCTTATTCAGGGAGCTCAGCAGGCTGATGGCTCCATAATTTTGTGGTAGGGAGTGGTATTTCCCTGGCTTCCTGAACATCAGGACAGGGAAGTGTTGATGTTGTAGAATGGTATTCATCATATGTGCGAGATGCTCTATAGCTTTATTTGTGAACTCCTGGGTGACATGGTTTTGAAAGTGATTGGGACCAGGAGCTTTTCTAGTTGTTTTGTGCTTAATAACCTGTGTAATTTCATGTGTAGCAGTATGTATTGTTACATTGCACTTGGGCTGGGTTACAGGCCATGTAACCTCCTGGTCCATTTCAAGTAGCAGTGCTGGATTGGAAGGAGCCAGATTCAGTGTGAATGATGTTGCTAGTGTTCTGGTCATCAGCTCATGCTTCCCCTCCATGGAGTATGCTGGTCTGTAAGGTATTTGTAAACTTGGTGTGTAGTATTTCTTCTTGGTGGAGTGGACAGCTATTTGCCACACTCCAGGTCATGTGGTGTGCAGCCCTGCGAGTCTATTGTCCCAGTTTGTGGTTTTAAAAGTTTTAATTTAGCCTGTATGATCCCCTGGAGCCTGCTAATATGCTGTTTGTACATCCAGTATCTCCCGAGATGATCTCTCATTGACATTGGCCCCTGTATTTCTGGGAGCAGGGCCATTGAGCATTCTTGTGGTATAAGTACTGTAATGGTACCTGCTATTGCATCCTGAACTACGGTGGTAAGGGCTTTGACAGCTTCAACAAGTTTCCTGCTTTGTGTAATTTTGGGAATTTGTGGGATACGACTGTTCAAGCATTTCCTTGAACAATGCCCAATTCACACGCTTGTAGCTCAGTATCCTGTGAGATTCATCATACTGCTGTGTTTCTTGCGAGTAAAGTATTATAGGTGTTTGATGAGGCCAAATCATGTATAATTTCAATGTTGAT
Organism: Schistocerca serialis cubense; assembly: GCF_023864345.2. Lineage (NCBI taxonomy): Eukaryota > Metazoa > Arthropoda > Insecta > Orthoptera > Acrididae > Schistocerca > Schistocerca serialis. The sequence goes on along the minus strand of NC_064643.1, from coordinate 20,676,209 downwards.
TGTGACTATAATGCCTATCACATCTAATGTCTATCACATTTAGTCTCTGTTCCCTGTTTTAAGTGTCACCTCAGCTGGCACTAGTGTAATGTAGTTTGGGCGCAGTGCATGTTCGCATAGTTTTTTTGCTATTGGTGTTTGATCTTTGTTAGTTCCAAGCAGAGTGTTTAGCATTAACATCATCAGTGGCTATTAGTCACTATGCTATGTTGAGTATTGTGCTGATATCGCTTGTTATGATATTACCAGATCAATTGTATATCGATATCAATGTAGTGTTCACTCAATTGACTTGACCCTAACAGCTGTGGCTTCTAGTCTTTCAGGTTCAGGGATCTTAATATTTGTGTATTCTTTGTCTCAATATATGAAGATTGCTGTTCCACCCACAGTTGTGCCTTCAGGTGGTCAGTAAAGTAGATGTAATATCTTGAGAAGAGTAGTTGTTTGTGTGACTGGAGCTCAGCTTCGTTCATGAGAGCATTCCAGATTCCCTTCTCCTCCATAAATGCAGCTAGCTCTGCCCTTTTGTTGCCAATCCCATCTGCATTCCAGAATAGCATCTAGGTCAAAGTACTGTTGTTTGTGTTTTGTGGTGTATTATCTATGGAAGTGTGTGGGCAGTGTGGTGATAGCAGTTTGTATAGCAGCCATGCACTGGCTGTGTGTAGCCATCATGAGTTTGTGCATGTGTTACGATGATGAGCCTCAAGAGGATCTTAAGCCATGTGAGTGGGGTATAGTGTCTCCACTATGCCTCTGATTGTGGTGAGAATGTTTGTTATGTCAGCCAAGGTGCTGGCGGTGGTGTTGGTGGCTGGTGGTCCTTATGTTGGTGTACTGGATGGGCTGGCTTGTGTGTTATTCATGGTTCGTATTTCATCTGGGGTCACCTGTGTTATTGCTGTGGTGAGGGGGGCAAGAGTGTGAGTTACAGTTACATTGTTCCTTTTAATGTGTTCCTATGTTTGTCTGGTCTGTTGTTGGTGTATTTGTTGTGGTGTGATAGTGTCCCCTCTTTTGTTTTTTGGGTACCTCTGTTTTATTTCGTGTGTTTGTGGTTGCCCTAGTTTGGGTGTGTCTTCTGTGATATCACAAGTGTCACAATCTGGCCTAGACAGAGTTGACTTGGTGTTGTCTGGGACCGGCAGTGTTGTCATCAGTACAGGGGCAGTTTCTAGCATTGCAGGTGTGGGTTGTGGTTCTGTTGTTGTGGGAGTGTGCCGTGAGTTTTTGGAGCTCTGTGCATCCTCAGTTCATCCACTTCCACTGACAATGCCAGTAAAAGAGATTCCACACCTTACTGGTTGGGGGGTGGGGAGTGTCTTGGAGCTGTTCTGGTTACCACTTGTCTGTCTTTGGCACTTTTGCACCTTAGAGCTTCTTTGTATGCTGCACACCATCTGTAGTTTGCACATGGACCCCTCCACATTTGGTACATTTGATAGTTGTACCAAGTTTAAAGTGTCGTGCTACACAGTTACCAGTGCATTTGCGGCACCGTGTGCCAGATCACATCGGGTGCCGCATGGCCAAACTGCTGGCAGTGGTGGCACTGTTGGGGGACACACGGAAGTGTGTATATTTCTACTACGACCATGTGAAGCAGGAGCATCTGCGTCAGAAAGTTGCAGGAGTAAGCTGTGTCATCGAACTCCACTAAATAGTTTGGCTGCAATCTGTGTGTCACGAATCCAAGAATTCATCTCATGCTCTCACAGTCCCAGCTGAGAGCTGTGATTATACCATGAAGAATGTCATTGAGGGTTGTGGTGTCAACTCCTTTCACGATGTACATTCGAGTTTTCCCCCCTTGGGTGTTATATTTATGATACTCAATTCCCCCAGCTTTGACGATTTTCAGGAGATTTGTGCAATCTGTTTTGTTGCATACATACAGTGATACATGGTCCCTTGTGAGTTTTGTGTTTGGTATATTGTGGGGAGTGACATTCTACAAATGTCTTTTTTAGCTTGCCGGGGCAAGTGTAATTGTGTATTATGACCAGTGGGAAGCCAGTCGGTGTAGTGTTCTGCGTAGCGGCTGGGGTAGTGTTGTGTAGTTGAGGTGCTGCAGAATTGTTTGTATGGTCCCTCATATTACCGATGCTCAGAACTGGTGTTGGTAAAAGCACGCTGCATTTGCCGTGTGAGTCAGTAGGCTCAGTTGTTCGTGTATGTTGCTGCTGATTCCATTTTGGACCCACCAGCTTCGAAGGTCCATCTTTGTTCCACGGAGCTGTCACTTCCAGCTCGAGGACTACTGTGGTGGTATTGAGGGCCTCTCTAGTATATTCACTGGTGGTGTGACTGGTGTTGGTGTTGCTGTTGCTGTTGCGTTGCTTCCACCCGTCAGTTGGACAATGAGCTCATGCTGTCTCCGAGCCATTGCTTCTTGATTTGTGGCAGCAAAGTCCAGATTTAGCTGGTTCATCACTTACTGATAGGTGGCAAAGCAAGACAGAAACGTCAAAGGGAACAGGTGGCACTCCTGCCTCTTGTGCTGCAGTCTTGCTACGGGTCGTCGGGTGGGATCTGCTCGGTGGATCTGCGTCTCCCAGACATAAGGATACTTTTAAGGATAGAATGTGGATATGAGACAATTTTACTTTTTCGTCTGAAAAGACAATTTTGCTTTTTTAGTGTACATACAGAAGAGGGGAGTCCTTATGACTCACTTGTGCAAGATGCAATGCTCAGTGCAAGAGAGCACGGGTGGAAGACAGCAGCCTGTACTGGACAGTGTTGTCCAATGTGAACGTGCCCCGGACACTGAAATACCCTATTAAAGAATGGGAGAGTCACACTGGGGAAGTTCCAACCACAGTTGCAGGATCTTTGAGCCAGAACTCATGGCCACCTAGCACTGTCAAGTGTGTAGCAGCGTGTGCTTGTAGGTGACACTCCAAAGAGTGTCCTGTGGCATCTACACCAGTTTTAGCGTATGTGTAACACAAATATCCTCTCGCAGCTACTGCAGGTACAGGGGGAAGGCAGCTGCTCAGCTGCGACTCACCCGTAGTACTGCCCGAGGTTTTCCTTGGTGGGAGGACTGGAACGAGGTGCACCAAGCCTTGTGATGCTCATTGAGGAACTGTTGGAGTGAGACGTAGTGACTCTGAGGTCAAGAAAGCTGGCAGTGACCAGAACAGGGTGTGCTGACTCCCCCCCCTCCCCCTCCCACCATACTGCTTTCAGTGATGCCATTGCAGAGGATTACACTGTGGTTGGTCATCTGGTTTTTATGTGGGCCAGAACATGAAGCTTTCCTTTGCTTTTTTTTGCTAAATTGACTCATACTTCAGGACACAAACACCTATACAGAGCAAATGTATTGGCATCCAGGGTTGGGTTATTTGGGGGGGGAGTGACAGTTTGTTATTGTTTCCGCCCCCCCTCACCCAGCTACCCTCAAAAATGCAACTCGCTAGCAACCTCGCTGTTAGCATACGACAGACATCTACAATTTTAATAACAATAATAAACACACAAAAATATATTAAATTATTCAATATAATAGTAACAATACAAATAGGTGGATCAAAGAAGGAAGAAAACATAGAACAAACAAAAGAACTTCATAAAGTGTACAAACTGACATGGACACACTGTAATAAAAGAAACATTTCAGTACAAGGCAAACACATGCGCTATAATACAGTTATAGTATCAGAAGCACTCTTCGCATCAGAAATGACCACAATCTGTGGACCAGGCACCACAAAGCAGAAAGAATACAGTGCAAAATCCTCAGAAAATTTTTTGGAGCAGTGCACAGAGATGGCATATGGATGAAGAGATCAACCAGAGAATTATAAGAACACAGAGGCAGATTCAGTCACAATCAGAAAACACCGACTAACATTCTGTGGACACATACACACAACGAACAGCGACAGAATCACAAAGGGATTTAGGATGTAGTAAATGCCTTAATCAAAAAAACCAGTTGGTTTAAAGAGATAGAAGAATGCCAAAACGAGCAGGAATCAGAATGGAAATGATGAATGAAAGAGACAGATTCAGAATCAAAATTATGAACATAAAACTTGAAGTAAAGGGAAGGAAGAAAACAGAGAAAATATGTACATATCAAAGGAAACAGGAACACAGTCAAAGAATGAAAAGATTTTGGGAAGAGAAAAGGGAGGAGGAAAGAAGGAAAAAGCTGAACAACCATGTAACAACGAAGTTGAACTCTGTCAGAGTGTGTGCTCACCATCATTATTTCAATAAACATTATGACTGAACAGAGGTCTGCAAACACATGTGAATAAGGGGAATACTGTTTCTATCAGTGATTTCCAACTGTGTTCGGGAAGTCATTCTTTCTGTTGTTGTTGTATCGGATCTGTTGACAGCTGGTATGTTCAACCCAGTGGTGTGCAGCATTACCCGGCTGGAATGTTGTCAATCAGACCAAAAGCATGTCCTTGTGGGCAGACCCTAGCACGAGCAACTGAAAAGTGTCCTTTATTAAATGTAGCTTGTCATTGCTGGAAGAACTTGGCATTTTTGACACACTTCTGTTTCCATGCTACCTCCTTCTCCAAAAGTTATGTGTGCATTTGGAAATTGGTGAAGTATGAAATATAAAGACATCGTGTCATTCTGCCACATCTGTCTGTAGTGTGCATTTTGGGGTGCGTGTACGATACAAGGCATTTAGGTATGATGAGGTTACTTAGCCATTAATGTTCACAATGGCTGGCATAAAGGAAACATGACAAGTATTACATTAGAAAGCAACAGCGATAGCTTTCCGACCGCATAAATTCTACTAGGCAGAGTCAGAAGCAGACACAGTGGCCTGTGCCAGATACGAGGGTTGGAAGTGGCTGAAATGTGAGTCGTGGGACAAAGAGAAAGAGAGAGAGAGAGAACACACAGACAGCACCATAAAGCATTCCCCATCTCTTTCTGCACAGAATGCACCACACTGCTGCCTTCTTAAGTGCACCCCAGTAGAGCAGGAAAGACGGGCAAGAATGGTGGTCGAGTGAGTTGTAAACGGTAAAATTCACTGGAGTATGACGAGTGAGCACGTCCCCCTGATCGTCGTGGGGTTGACTCTCACTAATGCCGATTCGCAAGTGATAAGAAACAGAAAGTGACAAGTGCCGAATTACGTGTTTCACGTCAACCGTGTCGGCCAGCAACAACCATGGATTGCAGTGAGGATTGTTGTGAATGTTAACCATCAGCATTGCGTGTGACAAAGTACTGAAAATCAGCAATCAATAAAAAGAGATAACCACAATTAGACGTGTAAGGCAAAGGTAGCAACTGCCTCAGAATTTGTGTGTTAGTAGGAAATATATATCAGTTGTACATCACAACCTTTGTGATTCTTAACAATAGACAAACTTTCAATCATTAGCTATTCCGTCCCAGAACAGCCGCATTCGGTTGAAATACTCCTGAAACCACAGCAGAACAACCAATAGCCTTTCATCCATTAAGCACACGGTCATATATCATAATAATTAACTGTTTGGTGGCTTCGGTAAATTACCCAAAATCCAGTAAAGGAATTAATCGGGGGTGTTTCAACACGAATGCTTAAAAATTCTTTTGTAGTTAACCTATTTTCAGATTATGAAGAGTTGTTTGTTACAGCTTGTATTTTTGTTCCAGGCGGCCCTGAACTTGATGGCTGTAGTGATGTCGTGAAGGCACAAAGTTGGAAGTTGTTAAACCTTCAGAAACAAGATTTTCAAAAGTACTTCTTCTCAGATACCAATATTTCGCCCCTGTTTGTGTCGGATACACAGACGTCTCAGTTGTTGTCACGTAATTTGAGTGTAGTGACTGAATCTAGAAAACAGTTTCTTTTGCTTCCCTGTGCCCCAAGCATTATGTGCAATGCGGGACTCCTAACAAAACAAACACACAGAGCACAGCCCTCTGTCTTCTCTTGCCGTTTCTGCAGTTTGGGAGCACAGTCCGAAAGTCGGACTCATGTTGACCGGTCTGGCAGGGCGAAAATGGTCAACGTGGGTTCGAAGCTGGTGACAGAACGGACTGCTACAGCACGAGCAAAGGTTTTTGTCGGACCCGAACTGATGAAACTCATATGAGAAAATGGCCTGAAGGTACTTAGCGTTGCTCGCGTGGCGGGAATTGTGGGGTCCAAGCAGACGTCCAGCCTTATCCCTCTGTGTCATAACATATCTTTATCCTCTGTGGCTGTGGACATTGAACCGGACTCTGCTCTCAACTGTGTGATTATAACTGGCACGGCAAAGTGTAGAGGGCAGACGGGCATGGAGATGGAAGCTCTCGCTGCTGTATCGGTGTCTGCCTTAACAGTGTACGATATGTGCAAAGCTGTGAGTCATGACATTGTGATATCTGAAATAATGCTTCTGGCCAAAAGTGGGGGAACTAGAGGAGACTTCCACCGGACATGAGCATCTGTGTGGCAGTGAAATAAGTTAAGTATACCTGGGGTGATGTAGGCAAATTTCAAAGTCTGTCCATAGTTATCATAAATTATATACACATCGAATTGGCCTGAATATAAGTTGCACCTTTAATTTCGAAAAAGAGAGAAACTTAATTAAAAATAATTTGTCAAGTTGCCCATTTACAAAAGCTTTTCAAAATGTGATTTACCCTTAACCAGTTTTTTTGTAGTACACTATAGATAAATTACACACAAAAACAAAGCTTTCAGTTGCAGTTTTCATGTAAGACACTCTTAACTTCACTAACATTCATTGTTTTGTCACTGTCAGTATTTTTGTCACTCTCCTCCCAAAGTACAGTGCCGTCACTACAATCCCGGGCATTGCATGTGCAGCATTTCTTGAACCGTACCTTTAAAAAGAACATCTGTTAGATGAATAACTGTGAGTTTGAAATTTGCAACGTAACTGTACTGAATTCCAAAATTTTCTCTCAATGTTGTGCTTCATTGGTGAAGAATAAATTATATTCTTTAGTTAGAGAAAAACTGTGCCTGTTCCATTGTCTAAAATAGTGAAACTGTGAGAATGGGAATACAGAGGGGTCCAGAAAAATGTAGACTCTCTTTGATAGTCAATATTGATGGAACAAAATGGCATAGTGTCAAAATTCTTGCATGGGAGGAAGATCATTTTGTGTGTTCAAAGTGACACCTGTTAGCAGCCAAGCAACATCAATGTTGCTGAATTGTTGACTGAAGTACAGCTGTCAATGTTGCCAGTGTGGTAGCTGCACAGGATGTCTTGATGGTTTCTCATATCTCATTCAGTGTAGCTGGGTTCTGTTGGTAAACTTTGTTTGTCGAGGTCCCCCATTGGTAGAAGTCAAGAATTGTAAGGTCCCATGAACTTGGTGGGCACTTGACAGTTCCTCTTCGACTTATCTGTCGTCCAGGTATATTTTCATCTAAGTAGAATCTGATATCTCTGTGGTGGTGAGGCGGAGTACAGTCTTGTAGGTAAAAATCTTTTGTTTCCAAACACCACTTGGATGGCTAATAAAATCAATGTTTGCAGTATATGATACACCTCACCAGTTATGTACCTTCAAAGAAGAATGGGTCAGAGAAACAATACTATGACGGACCACACCACACATTAACACCAAGTGAAGTAACATGTTTGTCCATGTGAACATGAGGATTTTCAGCAGCCCAATACACGCAGCTATGACAGTTTACATTACCATTCAGGTTGAATTGTGCCTCATTAGGCCAGATAACCTTCCCTGCAAACCATTCATCTTCGTGAAGCATGCCTTCAGACCACTCGTAGTGCTCCATCCTTCGATTCGAGTTGTCCTCATTCATAGTGTGAAACAATCTTGGAATGTACACTTTCCACTTTGCAGTCTTCAGAATTTATCATGCACTTGATCAGCTTATCCCACTTCCCCATACACAATGCTTCATAGATTTTTGAGATGATCTAGAAAAATGTTGCAATACAGCAGTGCTGGAACCTGGAGGTTGATGTTGTTGTTCAGAGGACCTTTCCTTGTGCACATTTTAAACAGCATTGTCGGCTTAAAATTTATACCAAATACAATAAATTGTTGTTTCAGTACAGCCTTGCATTGCTCAAACAATAGTTGTACTTCATCCAGTGCTGCATTGTCATCTGCTGGAAACCCACACGACAAGATCTGTTGGGAAAACAGTGGTTTATGCTACCACTCAAAATTGCAGCCATATAACACTTTGTTCCAAAGGTAATAACTATCAGAGAATGTCTACATTTTTCTGGATCCCTCTGTAGTCACTACCTAAATGGGATAGCAACAAAGAGAATGTTTGCATTGCTACCTCATACACAACAATTGATTTACAAACTGTAGTGATATTTTTGTTTCATTTCAAACTTAAGAAAAAGCACTACAGTTGAGGTTTCTATGATTCATAAAAGTCCCAGTTTTTACGGGAGATTTTTTGTAGAAATGGTGTATCTTATATTCAGGCCAATATGGTACCCGTTTCCATCCTGTTTTAAGTCTTAATTCAAAATATTTATCTTTCTTTTTCCAATACCTGATCAGTTTGAGAGAGATATTTAAAAAAAAAAAATAAGCACTAGCAAGTACGTTAATTTGCTATTGTTAAAACTTTTTCTCGTGCATGTTCTCTACAATTTTGATATGACACCACCTGCACTCTTATCTTGTTGCCAGTAAAAAGTGAGTAAGTAGGTCATTAAACTCTCTCTCTCTCTCTCTCTGTGCCCTCCCCCAGCTGTGTGGTAGTGTCCTCTGTGTTGCTCTATTGTTTCAATTTTTGATGGTCCCGTGCTGTGAAAAGTTGAGGTGAAGTGTTCATTCTTAAATAAATAGTGTGTATCAGCTCTTTTCTCCTAGGATCAGGTTGTCATTGCTGTGTTCATTGATGTAAAATGACACTTTTTTAACAGTTCCTAAAAGGTGCACCACTTCATTGACACTTTTGCTCAGGTGTAGAGCATATTGGCCAGACTGATTTACATGTTTCAGCTTTACACTGTATGGTATCCTCTTTTTTAAAGGCCTATTATCTTTCTTGTGTGTGACTAGTCCAGAGATTGAAAATGTTTTATTTTGTAAGTTACCAATCCAGAACAGGTTTCTGTCCATTTAATTCTTCAGGTTTTTCCAGAAGTTTGCTGAAATTCCTGAGTTGTCCTTTGCACAGTTGGACATCATTGTCTTCCTCGCATATTTTGGTGACATTAGTTGTTGCTTTTACAAAGTGCTACTTGAGACTGACCGTCAGATGGAGCAGGTCTGTAATTTGTTCCCTCTGCCTTCGTGCTTCATCTGCAATCTGCTCTGACAGACACCATTCTCGGGTATCCGTGTTGCGTGATATTCCGAGTGTCATCTACACTCACGGGCACGATTCTTGTGTGTTATGTTTTCAGTCCAAGCTGGTTGGTAGAATTCTGTTTGCGGGCTGTCCCCGTTTGGGGACAAGGATCGGCAGGGCATGAAACCCTAATCTTTCATCTTTCAGTTAACTCAAATGTCGAGTGTCACTTTTTTCATGTACTGCGGTTACAAATATAAGAAAATACAAAATGAAAATTTCTCAACATAGTCATGTTTCTTTTCAGTATGTTTCTCAGATCAGTACACTGCAATGTAAATATTCCATTAAAAGAATATATTTTTGATTGTTTCTTCAGTCAAAGATGCATTGCCTTTTTGACTTAACAATCAATGTCAAATCATTGTCCCTCAAACAATCATGCAGGGGTTTGACAACGTGAGACCATGGCTTTATGGAGGATCACCTAGAATTAGCTGCCGTCTTTTCTGACATGATTTTAAATCAATGGTATCATCACTGTTTCTTTTGCTTAGGGTTTTGAGTCTAGGAATGATGCAAACAATCAGCAGTTTATTTCTTTCTTACGTGATCTTGTTTTCTCCTCCGTAGCCCCCTTTCTTCTTTCATTTGGTAGCCTCGAGCAAATTGAATATTCCTGCTTTTGTTTGTATTTATTAATCTGTTTGTGCCTCTAATTCTTAAAAGACTTCATTATGACACTAATAATCTGAAGCAGCAAATTTGGGGAAAAAGAGCTGCATTCATTTATGCTGTTGTAATATGGAGGAATTGGTTGTAGTTGGAAAAAAATCTGCCTTTTACAGCTGCTGATTTTTGTCATTTATTTTACATAGCCCACCCATGATCTACAATCAGGTCTTCCTTTTTATGTTGTATTTTTTATAAGAATGTTGAAACATAGATGATTGTTATGCATCTTTGCAGCACCTAAACTTGAATATTGTACTTAAAAATGTTATTTGTTGTCTTTTTTAAATTAAATTGTTATGTTTAAGAAGTGAATTAAATAATTGTTACCTGTGACATAATTTTGTAGCAACTAAACTTAGATGCTGGTCTTCAATATTTTAATTTTTATAGTTTGGGGTATGATTGTTGTAATTAGAAAATGAGTGTGTGCTTTGTGCACTATGTTGTTACAGTAATTTGGAGTTTATTTTGTATATCATCTGGTGTAAATTATAAGAATTTAAGCAAAAACTTCTGTCTCTCAACAGCTTTCTTAATAACACTATTCCAGTAACTGGATATGCATATTGAAATATCTGTGTTGTATATTAGATTCTATGACCTGTACCGAGGCAATATTTTGTGGTTGCAAATTTTCTTGACTATTATTAAGTGTGTGTGTGTGTGTGTGTGTGTGTGTGTGTGTATGTTGCTTATGCCCTACATACGAGTCCTCCAAGCTACTGATGATCTGATCAATGTACGACATGCCAAAATGCTACGGCTGCATGGGGAGATACAATTAAATCCCATCCCCCCCCCCCCCCCCTCTCTCTCTCTCTCTCTCTCTCACTCTCTCTCTCTCTCTCTCTCTCTCTCTCTCTCTCTCTCTCAAAGATCAGCAGGTTCAGGAATCTAACACAGAAAGAATTTAATCACGGTTTCTTTTTCATCTCTATCATACAATGTAGTCCAATTTTTTGCTAATACAGAAATAACATTTTGTGATTTATGTAGTGTACTCTTCAAAAGATCTAATGATGTCCTCATTCCTTTCTTATAAACAAAACAAGAAGAAACTGACAATAATTGTCATTAAAATAAAACACAGAACAGTGTCTCCATAGCATCAATGAGCACATCCTTTCAGCACCTTTGACCCAGGCAGTGAACACAGCAGCGGTCAGTCTATGACTTGCAGCAGGTGAATCCCAGTCAGCTGCATTGCTCATACACCCCACATAAATAATAATAAACAAAATCTAACAATACACATAACCAAGGCTTGATTTGTGACAGTATACCGCTGATGACAAAAAAAATTAGACCCAAAGATTTTGAGATGTGATACAATAGAACTTTTGCTCTAGTTGAAGCGGTAAGATACAAATGTTGTATTCACACTGTTAAAAAGCTCAGAAAAGTGTTATAACTTTTTCAGAAGTCTAAATCAAACTATGGAAACTCTCGGTAGGAACTTAGAAATATAGGAAATGATAGAGTGCTACTTACCATAAATACATGTTAAGAAGTCTATTTTTTTTCTTTTAACAAATCTAGCACTGCATATTACTGCCAAATTAGTCATTACCTATGATTGCCCCAGTGGCAGAAGTATGTATAATAATGTCAAAACGTTTGTGACACTACACACTAGGAGAAGCTCAAGTTTCAGATACACGTTGATTGTGTTCTTGATGATGCTATCTACATGTTCATCCACACTCTGCAAACCATTATGAAGAGTATGACAGAGGGTACATCTCACTGTACCAGATATTAAAGCCTGTTCATGTTTCCTTTCCTCCATCTTGTACTTCAACTTTTCTTCCTTAAACTTATCCTGTTTCTAACTACTCTGATTTGCTTTTGTGGTTAGTGTGAATTTAAACTCAGTTGCCATAAATATCTAATATCTTTTATTGAACAGTGAATGGATTATTTTATATTTCATTTAATGCTGTTCTGCTCTTTGTTACGGCACAAATGGTGTTCCCTACTTTTGTGCAATTTTCACACAACTTGAAAAAATGGTGAGATAAACAACTAGCTTCATTATTTATTTATGTTTTGAATGTACCACTAATGTTTTGAATGTAACCAAAAATGCTTGTTGTTGTAAAATATACTTTCAACTTGCCTCCTTCACTAGCTGAAAACCTTTTTAGTTTCTCATGTTACCCCTGATGTCTTCTTTTTGGTTGATTCATTTATGATAACATTTTACTGTCCTGAGTAGTACCTGTGTATAAATATAATTTTATTTTTATTTTTAGTGATGTGTGTTTTTATGTGCATATTCTTTCAGTCCTGTGTAATGTGAGTCTCTGTTTAATGGTATGGTTATGTTGTCTTCAGACTTAAAGAATTGATGTAGAAATTTATAGTTTTCAGCATGGGGTTCAACAGATCCTTATTGTGTTCCTAAATTGGAAAAGTCCTAAAAACAGAAACTAGAAAATAACTGTATAGAAATTTTGGACCACCATTGGTTAAATATTTTATTACCAACCCAATAAATAAATTGGGAACAATGTGCAGCATCTTATTCAGTGTAAAAGAAAACTCAAATTTAGTTAAAAGTGGACCACTTGAGTATGCTAAAGGCATAGAATCGTGTGTTTCTAGTGTTCTTAAATCCATTCAAAACCCTCAAAAAGAACAAAAAAGTAAGAGAATATAATATTGAACTTACAGGCCTAAGTCTGGAAACAACATTATAATTGTGTGTATTTGGTTTTGTTTCTATGCTGTTGACATCCTGTACTGTTGATTTGAAATTATATGTGAGAGTTGATGTTTGGAAGCTAAATGCAGGAAAGAAGACCATGAAGTGAAATCCACCCTTCATGTTCTCAGTTGGCAGAGAATGTGGGCAAAGAACTGGAAATCTTTGAGGTACCAAATTGTCAAGGGCTGTGATATTGCCCTTTTAACGTCACTTAGAGTAGACATAGTTCTCTTAGTCCCAAGTGTAAGACAACATTTTTGGTACCTTACAATTTCAGTGGTTTCCATTTACAATTTCTGTTTACAGTGCTCATCATCAAATGTTTTGGTGTTGTTATTTGATTTCATATAAATAACATAGAGGTAGTTATTTTACATACTATTATGTTTCTGATAGCTTTTTCTCACAAAGCATACTTTAGGCTCGTATTTTATTGTAAAATATTGAAACTGACAGACATAAAGACTTGCATTTTCTGCATGTCTTCTGTCACCAGTTTCGCCTCTAATATTGACTGCAAAGCAGAAGTGATCGGCATAGAAAATGATGGAGTGAGGGTGGTGAGGTGGAGAGGGGGGGGGGGGGGGGGAGAAATGTAATATTGAAACTAAAATCAAGAAAGAGAGCAGTCAATTGAGGATACAATGAAACATTTGGGACCTCATTAACTGCAGGATCATTCTAGTAGAATAGAATTGTATAAAAGATTACTGCCAAAGAGAAGTGTTAGAACTTCAAGTTTAACACATATATTTACGAACAACACAACAACACATATAAGTCACTGAGTAAGTTGACCTGTGTACAAGTCGGCATTCGATTCAACACTGAGTCTCAGTCTAGCGGCCGCTGCTCGGCTGGCTGCTTAGGTGGCGCAGCTGCTGCATGGCTGGCAGACAGCGCCGCACGTAGAGGACGCGTGTAATTGCGCGGCAGCACTTTGAATAATCGGCGAGTCACAACATTTTTCCCCCCTTTGAAATTGTTGCACTGGTCTTGATGGAGGTGTCCTGGAGATGGCTAATGTAAAGTCTCGAGGAGGAGGCTTCCCGTACGGACGGAAGTGTCCCCGATGATAACGGGTCGAGATGACAGGAGACGTGGGTGATGTGTCAGCATCCATTGAAGGAGGAGGCGAGTAGATGTACTCTGACAGAGGATGATCCTCCGGTTCCTGCATGGGCATGTCTCCTGCTGGCGTCCGTTCTGGTGCTGGCATCGCGATGACGGTGAGAGGGCTGCGTTGTGAGTATTGAGAGATGCCAAGATCCCGGGCATCAGGTAGAGCCAAAAGTGGTGTGGCAGCATTCGGAACAGGCGTTGCTGGCACCCGAGGCCGAAGCTGGTCCGAATGACGCACTGCAACACCCGTGTCCATCTGGATTTCATCCAGGCGTCTACCACGGTGTCGTAAGATGCGGCCCGGGCTCCTTTTTGGCCGCCTGCCATATCCGCGTACCCAGACGAGGCCGGCGGCGGTGAACCGGCCAAGGGAAGGCACCCGCGGCCATGAGGAGGGAGGCCGCAGAAGATGAAGTAGCGTGCGGGGCTGTCGCCATGTAAGAGCTCAGCCAGGCTGTGATCGCCCATGGGGGTGAAACGGTAAGACGCCAGGAACTGGAGAAGTGCATCATCATCAGCAGAAGAAGTCAGAAGTTTCCGCATCTGAGCCTTAAATGTGCGGACCAGCCGTTCAGCCTCACCGTTGGATTGTGGATGGAACGGCGGGGCCGTGACATGAGTAACGCCGTGACGAGCACAAAAATCTGCAAAGTCGGAAGAGGCAAATTGCGGACCATTATCAGTAACAAGAGTAGAGGGGAGGCCTTCCAAAGAAAAAATGCGGGTGAGAGCACTGGTGGTTGCCGCGGTGGTAGGTGACGTGCAACGGACAATGAAAGGAAAGTTAGAGTAGGCGTCAATTACAAGGAGCCAATAAGTACCTAAAAAAGGTCCCGCAAAGTCAGCATGAATGCACTCCCAGGGCTTCTCAGGCGAAGGCCACGGTGACAAAGATGACTTCGGGGCAGCGGCCTGTGACGCACAAGGGCCGCAGGCAGCCACCATGTGTGCAATTTCAGAGTCAGCGTCAGGCCAGTACACATGACGGTGCGCCAGAGATTTTGTGCGAGACACACCCCAGTGCCCCTGGTGAAGGAGGCGCAAGACCGCAACACGCATAGATGCAGGTACCACTACACGCGGTGAAGCATTGTCAGTGGAGAGGAGGATAATACCATCCCTAGCCGTAAGGCGGTAGCGCAAAGTGTAGTAGTTCCGCAACGGATCAGAAGTCTTAGCGGACGGGCGATCTGGCCAACCCTCCTGAATACAGCGTAAAACCCGGGAGAGGGTAGGGTCAGAACCCGTAGCAGCTGCCAGCCTGTCCGCAGTGATGGGGAACCCGTCCACAACCCGCTGCTCGGCAACATCCAGGTGGAAACACCAAAGTTCGTCCCTATTGAATGCCTGATCAGGACCCATGGGAAGGCGAGACAAAGCATGAGCATTCGCATGTTGAGCCATTGGCCAGAAATGAATCTCATAATTGAAACGGGACAAGTGAAGAGCCCAACGCTGGAGGCGGTGTGCAGCCTTGTCGGGCAGTGACGTTGATGGATGGAACAAGGAAACAAGTGGTTTGTGATCCGTAACAAGATGAAATTTTGAGCCATAGAGAAAAACACCAAACTTATGAAGAGCATAAATAATGGCCAAAGCTTCTTTCTCAATTTGGGAATACCTTTGTTGGGCATCCGTGAGCGTTTTGGAGGCACAAGCGATGGGTTGTTCTGAACCGTCAGAAAAATGGTGTGCAAGGACTGCACCGACCCCGTATTGAGAGGCATCTGTGGCAAGAACAAGATGTTGGCCAGGTCGATAAGTAGCCAGGCATAGTCTTTAATTTCTGGAAAGCCGCGTCACATGACGCGGACCAGTGAAAAGGCACGTTTTTATGCAACAGGGGATGCAACGGCTGAGCCACCGACGCCGCAGATGGTAAAAACTTGTGATAGTATGCTATTTTCCCCAAGAAGGCCTGCAGTTCCTTAACAGATGTAGGGCGAGGAAGGGCATCGATCACAGCGACAGTGTGTTGAAACAGTTGAATACCATCGCGAGAGAGTTGGAACCCAAAGTACGTTATAGATGCCTGAAAAAATTGTGATTTCTGAAGATTACATTTAAGACTGGCAGTCTGTAAGACATTAAAAAGTGTGCGGAGATTTTGAAGATGTTCGTCAGTGGTGGCGGCAGTGACAACAATGTCGTCCATGTAATTGATACACCCAGGGACAGGGAGCAATAATTGTTCCAAGAATCGCTGAAAGAGAGCAGGGGCACTAGCAACCCCGAATGGCAAGCGTTGGTATTGATAGAGGCCGAAAGGCGTGTTAAGGACCAGAAACTGTCAGGAAGCAGCATCGAGAGGAAGTTGATGATAAGCTTCTGACAGGTCAATTTTAGGAAAATACTGTCCTCCAGCGAGTTTAGTGAACAGTTCTTCAGGACGGGGCATAGGGTAAGTGTCAATGAGGCATTGAGCATTTACAGTGGCTTTGAAATCGCCACAGAGACAAATATCACCATTGGCCTTAGCAACTACAACAACAGGAGAGGACCACTCACTGGAAGTGACAGGAAGTAAGACCCCTGACGCAGTGAGACGATCCAACTCCCGTTTTACCCGATCTTGAAGGGCCACAGGAATGGGCAGAGCCCAAAAAAACTTAGGCCGAGCCGTGGGTTTGAGCATGATATGAGCTTCAAGTCGTTCGCACAGCCTAAACCGGGAGAAAAAAAGGGACGAAAATGTAGTCGACAAGGAATCCAGTTGAGCATAAGGAATAGCGTCAGAGACAATATTGACAGAGTCAACTATGGAGAACCCAAAAACGCGAAAGGCATCGAAACCAAAAAGATTTTTTTTTAGATATATTTTCCTGCATGGAATGTTTCCCTCTTATTATGCGTTCAGTTAACTAAGTAGAAATCAGTAATATCTTATCTCAGTGAGGAACTTGAAACTTTCAGCACAGGTCAGGAGCATGTAGAGGTGCTCTTCCTCTACTTGAAAAGAACAGTTGACCACGCACTGAGTAGATAGGTTCCTAGTAGAACAGTTCATAATGGGATGGAACCTCCATGGTATACAGTCACTGTAAAGAAAACTTCTAAAGGAACAGAGATTACTGCATAATAGGTGTAAAACAAAGTGTAGGATTATAGATTGAGAGACGCTGGATGAAACATGTTTGGCTGTCAAGAGAGCAATGCATGAAGCCTTCAATGACTACTGTAGCAGAATATTGTCAAATGACATTTCACAAAATCCAAATAAATTCTGGTCGTATGTAAGGGTTGTTAGTGGCAAAAAAGTTAGTGTCCAGTCCCTAGCAAGTGAGACAGGAACTGAAATTGAGGGTAGCAAAGTAAAAGCTGAAATTCTGAACTCGATTTTCAAATGTTCCTTTGCAAATAAAAACCCAGGAGAACTGCCCCAATTCAATCCTCGTACACTGAAAAAATGAACGAAATAGGTATTAGTGTCAGTTGTGTTGAGAAACAGTTGAAATCATTAAACAAAGCTCCAGACCCCGATGGAATCACAGTCAGATTCTATATTGAATTTGTGGCTGAGTTATCCTCTCTTCTCACTGTAATCTATCCAAAAAACCTTACCTAGTTTTTGGAAAAAGTTACAGATCACACCCGTCTACAAGAAGGGTTGTAGGAGTGACAAAACTACCATCCAGTAGCCATGACATCAATTTGTTGTAGATTCTTAGAAAATATTTTGAGCTCAAACATAATGAGGTATCTTGAACGGAACTACCTTCTCGAATCAACCAGCATGGTTTTCAAAAATATAGATGATATGTAATCCAACTCTCACTTTTCTCACATAACTTGCTGAAAGCGTTGGATCAAGGCAACAGGTAGATTGTGTTTCTTGATTTCCTAACAGTTTTTGATTCTGTTCCACACCTACACTTACTGTGAAAAGTACGATCATATGGGGTATCAAGTGAAATACGTGACTGGATTGAGGACTTTTTGATAAGAAGGACACAGCATGTTACCTTGGATGGAGAGTCATCATCAGATGTAGAAGTAACTTCAGGTGTGCCCCAGGGAAGTGTGTTGGGGACCTTGCAGTTCTTGTCCATTAATGACCTTGCTGTAAATCAGGATTTTTGCAGATGATGCAGCTATCTGTAATGAAGTGCTATTTCAGAGAAGCTGCATAAATATTCAGTCAGATCTTGATGAGATTGCAACATGGTGCAGTGATTGGCAACTTGCTCTGAATGTTTAGAAATGTATAAACTTAGTATCCTGTGACTATAATATTGGTGAGTCACTGTCGGAATCTGCCAACTCGTACAAATACCTGTGTGTAACACTTTGTAGGAATATGAAATGGCATGATCACATAGGTTCAGTTGTGGGTAAAGCAGGTTGTAGACCTTGGTGTATTGGTATAATAATGGGGAAGTGCAATCAGTCTACTAAAGAGATGCTTACAAGTCATTCGTGTGACCCCCCCCCTCCCACCCCCCCTAGACTATTGCTAAAGTGTGTGGGACTTGTACCAGATGAGACTAGCAGGAGACATTGAATGTATACAAAGAAACGCAGCATGGTCACAGGTTTGCTTAATCCATGGGAGAGTGTCACAGAGATACTGAAGGAACTGAAATGCAGACTGTTGAAGACAGGTGTAAACTATCCCAAGAAAGTGTATTAGCAAAGTTTCAAGAACTGTCTTTAAATGATTACTCTAGGGATATACCACAACCCCCCCCACCCCCACCCACCCACCCCCCCCCCTCGCCCCCACATATTGCTCTCACAGGGGTCGTGAAGATAAGATTAGAATGATTACTGCTCACACGGAGGCATTCAGACAAATTCAGACAATCATTCTTCCATGCTCCATACATGAATGAAACAGCAAGAAACCCTGATAACTGGTACAATGGGACTTACCCTGTACCATGCACCTCCTGGTGGATTGCAGATTATAAATGTAGATGTGAACTGACAGTCTTTTACATGTGCATAAGGGAAACATCTAATCACCTTTATTTTACCAAGACAAAATTTATGATTTTCTAAAGTTTCAAACCTTGACAGGAAATAATGGATTAGGCTGTCCGTAAATTATAAACTAACATTATTGTGATGATGGAAAATCTCATATAAAGACGTGAAACAAATACTAACAAAGAGATAGAGGGGCTGGCCAGTACAGCCAATAGATACACAAAACATAACAGAAAATTTACATATCCTAGCTTTTGGAACTTTGTTCCTTCGTCAGGGAGGAGAGAGGGGAAAGAAGGGGAAGAAGAGAAAGTGGATTCAGTTACTCACAACCCAGGTTATGAAGCAACAGGGTAGAGGTAAACAGGGAGGGTAGCAAAGATGGAGGCATGGGTGTATACTCTACAGTATGTCAACATGTTGCCTTGACCTGTTTGATAACCAGGTCTGGCTCCAATTTAGTGCACACGGGACATCATCGAACAACTCCAGTGTCTCCCAAAAACAGCATTAACCATCCCTGTTTTGATGACAATGTGAAACAGGCATGGAACTTCATCCCACAAACTCATAACCAGCACAATGCATGCACGTTTGCATGCTTACATTCGGGCAGTTACACTGGATTTCAATGCATTAGTGTATCACATTTGCAATGGTGTATCTCGCACTTATATTATCCTGTGATCTTGCAATGTTAATCACTTAAATAAGTTACTTAGACATATATGTTCCTGAAATTTCATTACTCTACGTTAATTACTTTTTGGTGTTGCAAATTTTTTTTTTTTTTTTTTCAGTGTACATGATGACTACAATAATACATTATAATGTTTCTCCAGTGGTTTCAACATTAACTTTTTAACAGAAAAGATTTTGCTTACAGTTCATTTTTAAGTTAACATTTCTAAACTTTTTAACAATCCATATTAAAGCTAGCAATAGTAACTATATTAATAATTGCTACTGTAAACAGTTACACATATGGACATCAGTTTTGAATAATGGGTTTTGAGTGTAAATAATGTTTTATGTAAGTGTTTGTATTGATACTTAAAATTAAATGTCATGTAATGAATGTCCACTGTTTTGTTGGATCAAGTTATTTACGAACGCGATGTACTGTGTTCTTCCATTAGAGAATGAGACTGTATTGTTTATCGGTTTCATTACAAAATGCTAATAAGCTTTTAGTTAGAAAACCTTCTATAACTAGAATTATTAATATGAGAAAAATAGGAACAATGAAGGAACGGAAGATCAGTTGCAGAAACATGAGTAGCTCTGAGTTGCAAGAGTGGTTGCTTTTCCCACCCATGTAATTAACTGGCATTATCACCACTATTAACTTACCGTGGTTTCACATCTCATCTGTTCATTGTTCCCCATGTCCTGCCCTTGTGTTCACCCTTCCTATTAGACCATATATGCCTCTGTTACTGTAATCGATATGTAAACAATATTTATCACATGACCTTTTTTTGTTACAGGTTGTAATATTTGACATTGCAGCTTTTGAAAATGGAGCAGGATGTTGTGCCCTCTTTCCTATTGGAGTGTTTCTCTGTGATCAGAATTGGAGGCAGACAATTCACTTGAACTTCCATTGCTGTTGTTGATGTCTTTGAATCATGTTGTTTCTTTGTGATTAATAAAAAAATTATACAATCCAATGGTTTCTTCACCTTGTCTTTAAAAATTCCAGACCTATTGTTCAAACACATATTTTGAAAGTTATGCATCTGAGCATTTTTGTGGAAAGTGCATTTCACACATACTTTCAAGATAAATTGAATAATGACCCCCATTTTGTGTGTTGGGGAAGATAATTTGATACAGCTAAATGCATATACAGGTACACACATTTGCTCGTGCCTGAGACAAAGTGAGAGTGATTCAAAGGAAGAATTCACTACTTTTTACCTAATTTCTGAATAACTCGTACTTTCGTCAGAAATGTCACAATGCAAAGTTGATTAGATAAAGGGACAAAAATGAGAGCAAAATATAATTTGAATATCAGAAAAAATAACCAATTAGTGTTTGTGTAATACTTTACGGCAAGCCTAAAATTAATTTTTAAGCATTGGGATATCTGGGATGGAATAACAATAATATGGAATAGGATAGCTTTCTGCTCCCCACCTAGAGGAGACACTGAGTGGCAGACTGGCACATTGAAGGAAGATTTTTAGATATTAGAAAGTATGGGACAGTCCTCATCTAGAAGGTGTGGTGGTGTGAGGCCGGGGTGGGAGCAGGTAAAGGCCTAGATATGTGAGACAGAGAGACTAGCAAAGGTTTAGGTAACGGGGTTTACAGGAGTGAAGAATATGTCGCAGCTAGAGTTTCTAGGCTTCGTTCCTGTGGCCCCACACCTCAATGCCCTCCCCTGCTCCCATTCCAACCTCACACACTATTACGTCCCCCTAGTACACTTCTCTCTGTCTGTCCACCTCCACACTCCCAACCAGCAGAGACTCCCTATGCTGAGGTGGGCTCTGTCCATTAGATTACACTCGTAAGATGAAAATAAACATTATGCAGCATGAAAGAATTATCTGTGTGGAATGGAAATATGTAGATGTGATGTACGTGCACAGAAAAAAAAAAAAAAAAAAAAAAAAAAAAAAAAAAAAAAAAAAAATAAAATAAAAATTACAATGTCAGAAAAATTGAATGATTTATTCAAGAGAAAGAGCTTCACAAATTGAGCAAGTTGGTCCACCTCTGACTCTTGAGCAACTTTGGCATTGATAGATTTGTTGGATGTCCTACTGAGGGACATCAAGCCAAATTCTATCCAAGTGGCACATTTTATTGTCTAAATCATGAGCTGGTTGGGTGGCCCTGCCCATAATGCCGCAGACATACTCAGTTGGGGAGAGATCCCGTGACCTAGCTGGCGAAGATAAAGTGTGGCAAGTATGAAGACAAATTGCGTGTGGGCAGGCATTATCTTGCTGAAATGTAAGCAAATGATGGCTTGTCATGACGAGAAACAAAATGGGGTTTATAATATCGTCAACAGATGTCTGTGTTGTAATGGTGACACAGATGACAACCAAAGAGGTCCTGTTATGAAAAGAAATGGCACAGTAGACCATCAGTCCTCGTTTGGCTGTATGGCAGCCAGCAGCCGGGTTGGTATCGCACTGCTATCTGGTGTGTCCCCAGGCACTTCCCTGGTCTGGAATTGCATTGACTGGAATATAATTGGCTTCAGTGATGAGTCCCACTATGAACTGAGCCTCAATGATCATCACAGATGCGTCTGAAGACGCCCCAGACGGTGGGATACCACCGTGAATGCCACATCCCATACGGTCCAACTACCAGGACTGATGATCTGGGGTGCGATTTCTTTTCGTAACAGATCACTTTTGGTCAACAGACAACTATGCTGTAAGGGTGACATGGATGTCACCCCTACAGCATAGTTGTCTGTTGACAATACTGTACATCCTATTTTGTTTCCCTTCTTGGCAAGCCATACATTGCTTACATTTCAGCAAGATAATGCCTGTCTGCACACAGCTTGTCCTCATGCTTGCCAATCCCTACCTTGGCCAGCAAAGTTGCTGGATCTCTCCCCAATTGAGAATGTAAGGAGCATTATGGGCAGGGCCGTTAGACCACCTCGGGATTTTGACTATCTACAGTGACATTTGAATAGAATTTGGCATGATGTCCCTCTGTTGGACATCCAACAACTCTATCAGCCAGAGCCAAGCTTGTATAAGGGCCAGAGGTGGACCATCTCATCCAATTTGTGATGTTCTTTCTCTTGAATAAATCATCCAGTTTTTTCTGAAACTGTAATTATTTTTCTGTCTTCACATGTATGTCACATTTACTGATTTCAGCCCTATTTGGTATTTGGATAATTCCTTCAGTACCTAAGTGTTTTTTTGAGTATATAGTATCTGACAGTTTCTTTTTTTTCAGTATGCTTGTCTGCTGCCCATTGCCTGCTCTAACTGGTGAGTAGCAATCTGTCCTATTTCATATTGTTAGAATTATCTTTTGACACTCAATATTTATGATGCAAGCAAACTGTTATTGCCACTTGACATGATGGTGAATGGTACTCTGTTAGCCATTGGCACAAATGGATTGACATGATAAAACAAGGGTCCACAGCTATTACAAACTTTTTGAATGTGATAAATACAGCTTACTGCTGTCAATACTTCTGTTAATTACATTTTTGATCGTTTGTTATTTTCAAGCATACATGTCAGGTGCTACGACACCTTTGAATTACTACAAATGGACAAAGATGACCAGACTCATTTCTCTTCAGTAGAAACAACTATCGACAAGAGAAGAAACTTAATGTCATTCAAATCTACTTTTTCATTGGTAGAGATTTTTCACTCATGGGATTAGCAGCAGAGATTAAAAAGAAGCAGCAGCAAACAGATCCAAGGCATCCATTGTTTGGAACTCATGTTCTTCCATCACAACTCCTTATAATAGTATCAGCTCTGGAGAACTAAGTCCCAATTCATTTTCTTGTAACAAAATAGATTGCCATTACCTTGCAGTTAAAAATGGGAAGCTTTACATGAATGTCCTACATGCAGTTTTTTTATACTTGTGCTCTTTGAGTTCCTGTCCTAGAATACATTAAAATATTAAAAAATGTGTAAATTAATCTTTGAAACAATCCAAACCTTTCAATGGAAACCAGGAAAGACTTAGAAACATTATCATTAAAAAAAAAAAAAAATCAAGGAAAGATAATGTAAGGAACAATCAGGGAAAGTCTGCTGTACCCTTCCTGTTGTGTACTGTGTTATTGTTATTCTTAATTTTTTAAAATTTGATAATGGCCATTAAAGACCATGCAGAATAGCAATTGCACATTACTAGAAGCTGCCTTTGCATTCTTCCTCCAACAGCCCGTTGTATTTGCTCAGCGTAGAAGCCTTTAAAGTTGTAACTCTGGTCGGTCTGAGACGCCGCCTAGATTTAATCCAGCCTGTCAAAGATCCCTTTGTCATTCCCCTGAACTACGTCAGAAACTTAAAGGTTGTTACCAAGAGTATTAAAAATCTGTTTTGTCAACCTGACCTTCAAACTTTCGTCTTCCTGGCTCGACTGGTGCAGGCAGTATTTCTCGATTTCTGAACAGCTTTTGACTTAGTGCCAGATTGATGCTTATTATCAAAATTGCTACTGTGAGGGGTATCGAGTGAAATTTGTCACTGGAATTGAGGATATTTTGGTAGGAATGACTTACATGTTATCTTGGCTGGGGAGTCATCATCTGATGTAGAAGTAACCTCAGATGTGTCATAGAGAGGTATGTTGTGACCATTGCTGTTCATGTTCATGTACATTAATGACTTTGCAGACAATATTAATAGTAAAGCACTCTTTTCACAGATAGTGCATTTATCTAGAATAAAGCACAGTCTGAAAGAAATTGTACAAACATTCGTCAGATCTTGATAATTTCAAACTTTCTTTTAAATGTTCAGACATGTAAAATCGTGCATTTTGCAAAATGAAGAAAACGCAGTGTGGTATGACTACAGTATCAGGGTGTCTTGCTTGGATTAAGTCTATTCATACAATTACCTGGGTGGAGCACTTTGTAGGGATATGAAATGGAACAGTCATATAGGCCCACTCAGGGGTAAGGCAGGCGAAAGAGTGAGATTTTTTTTGGTAGAATACCATAGAAATGCAGTCATTCTACAAATCATTTGTATAATCCATCCTAGAATATTGCTCAAAAGTGTGGGACCTGTATCAAAATGGATTAATGGGTGATTTGAACGCATGCAGAGAAGGGCAGATCAAATGGTCACAGGTTTGTTTGACCCAAGGGAGAGTGTCACAGAGATGCTGAAATAACTGAATTGGCAGACGCCTCAAGATAAGATGTACACTATCCTAAGAAAGTATGCTTACCAAAAGACGACTCTAGAATATGTTACAACCTTGTAACTATTGCTCCCATAGGGACCGTGAGGACAATATTAGATTAATTACAGCATGCAGAGAAAGATTTAAATGGTCTTGAAACATGAACAAGCTTTAATATCTGGTACAGTGAGATGTACCCTCTGTCATACTCTTCATAGTGGTTTGCAGAGTGTGGATGAACATGTAGATAGCATCATCCAGAACGCAATCAACGTGTATCTGAAACTTGAGCTTGTCCTAGTGTGTAGTGTCACAAACGTTTTGACATTATTATACATACTTCTGCCACTGGGGCAATCATAGGTAATGACTAATTTGGCAGTAATATGCTGTGCTAGATTTGTTAAAAGAAAAAAAAAATAGACTTCTTAACATGTATTTATGGTAAGTAGCACTCTATCATTTCCTATATTTCTAAGTTCCTACCGAGAGTTTCCATAGTTTGATTTAGACTTCTGAAAAAGTTATAACACTTTTCTGAGCTTTTTAAAAGTGTGAATACAACATTTGTGTCTTACCGCTTCAACTAGAGCAAAAGTTCTATTGTACCACATCTCAAAATCTTTGGGTCTAATTTTTTTCGTCATCAGCGGTATACTGTCACAAATCAAGACTTGGTTATGTGTATTGTTAGATTTTGTTTATTATTATTTACGTGGGGTTCATGAGCAATGCAGCTGACTGGGATTCACCTGCTGCAAGTCATAGACTGACTGCTGCTGTGTTCACTGCCTGGGTCAAAGGTGCTGAAAGGATGTGCTCATTGATGCTATGGAGACACTGTTCTGTGTTTTACTTTAATGACAATTATTGTCAGTTTCTTTTTGTTTTGTTTATAAGAAAGGAATGAGGACATCATTAGATCTTTTGAAGAGTACACAACATAAATCACAAAATGTTATATCTGTATTAGCAAAAAATTGGACTACATTGTATGATAGAGATGAAAAAGAAACTGTGATTAAATTCTTTCTGTGTTAGATTCCTGAACCTGCCGATCTTTGAGAGAGAGAGAGAGAGGGAGAGAGACAGAGAGAGAGAGAGAGAGAGAGAGAGAGAGGGGGGATGGGATTTAATTGTATCTCCCCATGCAGCTGTAGCATTTTGGCATGTCGTACATTGGTCAGATCATAAGAACCTTGGAGGACTCGTATGTAGGGCATAAGCAACACACACACACACACACACACACACACGCACACATAATAATAGTCAAGAAAATTTGCAACCGCAAAATATTGCCTCGGTACAGGTCATAGAATCTAATATACAACACAAATATTTCAATATGCATATCCAGTTACTGGAATAGTGTTATTAAGAAATCTGTTGAGAGACAGAAGTTTTTGCTTAAATTCTTATAATTTACACCAGATGATGTACAAAATAAACTCCAAATTACTGTAACAACATAGTGCACAAGGCACGTATTCATTTTCTAATTACAACAATCATACCCCAAACTATAACAATTAAAATATTGAAGACCAGCATTTAATTTTAGCTGCTACAAAATTATGTCACAGGCAACAATCATTTAATTCACTTCTTTAACATAACAATTTAATTTAAAAAAGACAACAAATAACATTTTTAAGTACAATATTCAAGTTTAGGTGCTGCAAAGATGCATAACAATCATCTATGTTTCAACATTATCATAAAAAATACAACATAAAAAAGAAGACCTGATTGTAGATCATGGGTGGGCTACGTAAAATAAATGACAAAAATCAGCAGTTGTAAAAGGCAGATTTTTTTTCCAACTACAACCAATTCCTCCATTTTACAACAGCATAAATGGATGCAGCTCTTTATCCCCAAATTTGCTGCTTCAGATTATTAGTGTCATAATGAAGTCTTTTAAGAATTAGAGGCACAAACAGATTAATAAATACAAACAAAAGCAGGAATATTCAATTTGCTCAAGGCTACCAAATGAAGGAAGAAAGGGGGCTAGGGATTGTTTGCATCATTCCTAGACTCAAAACCCTAAGCAAAAGAAACAGTGATGATAGCATTGATTTAAAATCATGTCAGAAAAGACGGCAGCTAATTCTAGGTGATGCTCCATAAAGCCATGGTCTCACATTGTCAAACCCCTGCAGGATTGTTTGAGGGACAATGATTTGACATTGATTGTTAAGTCAAAAAGGCAATGCATCTCTGACTGAAGAAACAATCAAAAATATATTCTTTTAATGGAATATTTGCATTGCAGTGTACTGATCTGAGAAACATACTGAAAAGAAACATGACTATGTTGAGAAATTTTCATTTTGTATTTTCTTATATTTGTAACCGCAGTACATGAAAAAAGTGACACTCGACATTTGAGTTAACTGAAAGATGAAAGATTAGGGTTTCATGCCCTGCCGATCCTTGTCCCCAAACGGGGACAGCCTGCAAACAGAATTCTACCAACCAGCTTGGACTGAAAACATAACACACAAGAATCGTGCCCGTGAGTGTAGATGACACTCGGAATATCACGCAACACGGATACCCGAGGATGATGTCTGTCAGAGCAGATTGCAGATGAAGCACGAAGGCAGAGGGAACAAATTACAGACCTGCTCCATCTGACGGTCAGTCTCAAGTAGCACT
Source organism: Schistocerca serialis cubense (assembly GCF_023864345.2). NCBI lineage: Eukaryota > Metazoa > Arthropoda > Insecta > Orthoptera > Acrididae > Schistocerca > Schistocerca serialis. Next base: position 20,648,922 of record NC_064643.1, on the reverse strand, counting down.
TTGTGAAAGCAACAACTAATGTCACCGAAATATGCGAGGAAGACAATGATGTCCGACTGTGCAAAGGACAACTCGGGAATTTCAGCAAACTTCTGGAAAAACCTGAAGAATTAAATTGACAGAAACCTGTTCTGGATTGGTAACTTACAAAATAAAACATTTTCAATCTCTGGACAAGTCACACACAAGAAAGATAATAGGCCTTTTACAAAAGAGGATACCATACAGTGTAAAGCTGAAACATGTAAATTAGTCTGGCCAATATGCTCTACACCTGAGCAAAAGTGTCAATGAAGTGGTGCACCTTTTAGGAACTGTTAAAAAAGTGTCATTTTACATCAATGAACACAGCAATGACAACCTGATCCTAGGAGAAAAGAGCTGATACACACTATTTATTTAAGAATGAACACTTCACCTCAACTTTCACAGCATGGGACCATCAAAAATTGAGACAATAGAGCAACACAGAGGACACTACCACACAGCTGGGGGAGGGCACAGAGAGAGAGAGAGAGATTTGGAATTCGGTACAGTTACGTTGCAAATTTCAAACTCACAGTTATTCATCTAACAGATGTGCTTTTTAAAGGTACGGTTCAAGAAATGCTGCACATGCAATGCCCGGGATTGTAGCGACGCCACTGTACTTTGGGAGGAGAGTGACAAAAATACTGACAGTGACAAAACAATGAATGTTAGTGAAGTTAAGAGTGTCTTACATGAAAACTGCAACTGAAAGCTTTGTTTTTGTGTGTAATTTATCTACAGTGTACTACAAAAAAACTGGTTAAGGGTAAATCACATTTTGAAAAGCTTTTATAAATGGGCAACTTGACAAATTATTTTTAATTAAGTTTCTCTCTTTTTCGAAATTAAAGGTGCAACTCATATTCAGGCCAATTCGATGTGTATATAATTTATGATAACTATGAACAGACTTTGAAATTTGCCTACATCACACCAGGTATACTTAACTTATTTCACTGCCCCACACAGATGCTCATGTCCGGTGGAAGTCTCCTCTAGTTCCCCCACTTTTGGCCACAAGCATTATTTCAGATATCACAATGTCATGACTCACAGCTTTGCACATATCGTACACTGTTAAGGCAGACACCGATACAGCAGTGAGAGCTTCCATCTCCACACCCGTCTGCCCTCTACACTTTGCCGTGCCAGTTACAATCACACAGTTGAGAGCAGAGTCCAGTTCAATGTCCACAGCCACAGAGGATAAAGATATGTTATGACACAGAGGGATAAGGCTGGACGTCTGCTTGGACCCCACAATTCCCGCCAGGCTAGCAATGCTAAGTACGTCACCTTTCTTCAGGCCATTTTCTCGTACGAGTTTCATCAGTTCGGGTCCCACAAAAACCTTTGCTCGTGCTGCAGCAGTCCGTTCTGTCACCAGCTTCGAACCAACGTCGACCATTTTCACCCTGCCGGTCCGGTCAACATGAGTCAGACTTCCGGACTGTGCTCCCAAACTGCAGAAACGGCAAGAGAAGACAGAGGGCTGTGCTCTGTGTGTTTGTCTTGTTAGGAGTCCTGTATTGCACATAATGCTTGGGGTACAGGGAAGCAAAAGAAACTGTTTTCTAGATTCAGTCACTACACTCAAATTATGTGACAACAACTGAGACATCTGTGTATCCGACACAAACTGGGGCGAAATATTGGTATCTGAGAAGAAGTACTTTTGAAAATCTTGTTTCTGAAGGTTTAACAACTTCCGACTTTGTGCCTTCACAACATCACTACAGCCATCAAGTTCAGTGCCACCTGGAACAAAAATACAAGCTGTAACAAAGAACTCTTCATAATCTGAAAATAGGTTAACTACAAAAGAATTTTTAAGCATTCGTGTTGAAACACCCCCGATTAATTCCTTTACTGGATTTTGGGTAATTTACCAAAGCCACAAAACAGTTAATTATTATGATATATGACCGTGTGCTTACTGGATGAAAGGCTATTGGTTGTTCTGCGTTGTTCTGCTGTGGTTTCGGGAGTATTTCAACCGAATGCGGCTGTTCTGAGACGGAATAGCTAATGATTGAAAGTTTGTCTATTATTAAGTATCACAAAGGTTGCGATGTACAACTGATATATATTTCCTACTAACACACAAATTCTGAGGCTGTTGCTACCTTTGCCTTACACGTCTAATTGTGGTTATCTCTTTTTATTGATTGCTGATTTTCAGCACTTTGTCACAGGCAATGCTGATGGTTAACATTCACAACAATCCTCACTGCAATCCATGGTTGTTGCTGGCTGACGCGGTTGACATGAAACACGTAATTTGGCACTTGTCACTTTCTGTTTCATATCACTCGCGAATCGGCATTAGTGAGAGTCAACCCCACGACGATCAGGGGGACGTGCTCACTCGTCATACTCCAGTGAATTTTACCGTTTACAACTCACTAGACCACCATTCTTGGCCGTCTTTCCCACTCTACTTCTCACTCGACACTCTACCATACTACTGCGCACTCAGCACTAGTCTCACTGCCTACTGCAGCGCTCGACAATCGACTCCTGTCCGCTATCGACCTGGGCGTCAGATACTAGAATCTATGTTTGTGGGATCACGGATCCCTAACAGTGTTCAAGACAAGTTCTTTGAACCTTAATGATCTGTGATGATTCTTTTCTTTCCTAAGCTAAGGTCGAAAATCTGTTTTGTCTGCAGAAGTGTGCAATATGAATATTACACAAAGTTGATAGGAACGTCTCACATAAATCTCCTCAGTGGCTGTAGATTTCACAATCTTGCAGGAGTGGATATAAGGGGAGGTCATTGCAATGATGATAACTACCACCCACTTCCCAAACAACATATTATACTGGGGTGCCCTTAAGAAGGCAGCAGTGTGGTTCATTCCATGCAGAAAGAGATGGGGAATGCTTTATGGTGCTGTCTGTGTGTTCTCTCTCTCTCTCTCTTTCTCTCTGTCCCACGACTCACATTTCAGCTACTTCCAACCCTCGTATCTGGCACAGGCCACTGTGTCTGCTTCTGACTCTGCCTAGTAGAATTTATGCGGTCGGAAAGCTATCGCTGTTGCTTTCTAATGTAATACTTGTCATGTTTCCTTTATGCCAGCCATTGTGAACACTAATGGCTAAGTAACCTCACCATACCTAAATGCCTTGTATCGTACACGCACCCCAAAATGCACACTACAGACAGATGTGGCAGAACGACACGATGTCTTTATATTTTTTACTTCACCAATTTCCAAATGCAGACATAGCTTTCTCTTCCCAAAATCGTTTCATTCATTGACTGTGTTCTTGTTTCCTTTGATATGTACATATTTTCTCTGTTTTCTTCCTTCCCTTTACTTCAAGTTTTATGTTCATAATTTTGATTCTGAATTTGTCTCTTTCATTCATCATTTCCATTCTGATTCCTGCTCGTTTTAGCCTTCTTCTATTTCTTGAAACCAACTGGTTTTTTTTTTGATTTAGGCATTTACTACATCCTAAATCCCTTTGTGAATCTGTTGCTGTTCATTGTGTGTATGTGTCCACAGAATGTTAGTCGGTGTTTTCTGATTGTGACTGAGTCTGCCTCTGTGTTCTTATAATTCTCTGGTTGATCTCTTCATCCATATGCCATCTCTGTACACTGCTCCAAAAAATTTTCTGAGGATTTTGCATTGTATTCTTTCTGCTTTGTGGTGCCTGGTCCTCAGATTGTGGTCATTTCTGATGCGAAGAGTGCTTCTGATACTATAACTGTATTGTAGCGCATGTGTTTGCCTTGTACTGAAATGTTTCTTTTATTATAGTGTGTCCATGTCAGTTTGTACACTTTCTGAAGTTCTTTTGTTTGTCCTATGTTTTCTTCCTTCTTTGATCCACCTATTTGTATTGTTACTATTATATTGAATAATTTAATATATTTTTGTGTGTTTATTATTGTTATTAAAATTGTAGATGTCTGTCGTATGCTAACAGTGAGGTTGCTAGCGACTTGCATTTTTGAGGGAAGCTGGGTGAGGGGGGTGGAAACAATAACAAACCATCACTCCCCCAACCCCCCCCCCCCCCCCAAATAACCAAACCCTGGGTGCCAATACATTTGCTCTGTATAGGTGTTTGTGCCCAGAAGTAAGAGTCAATTTAGCAAAAAAAGGCAAAGGAAAGCTTCATGTTCTGGCCCACATCAAAACCAGATGACCAACCACAGTGTAATCCTCTGCAATGGCATCACTGAAATCAGTATCGTGGGGGGGGGGGGGGGGGTGAGTCAGCACACCCTGTTCTGGTCACTGCCAGCTTTCTTGACCTCAGAGTCACTACGCCTCAGTCCAACAGTTCCTCAATGGGCATCACAAGGCTTGGTGCACCTCGTTCCAGTCCTCCCACCAAGGAAAACTACGGGCAGTACTACGGGTGAGTCGCAGCTGAGCAGCTGCCTTCCCCCTGTACCTGCAGTAGCTGCGAGAGGATATTTGTGTTACATATACGCTAAAACTGGCGTAGATGCCACAGGACACTCTTTGGAGTGTCACTAATAAGCACACGCTGCTACACACTTGACAGTGCTAGGTGGCCGAGAGTTCTGGCTCAAAGTTCCTGCAACTGTGGTTGGAACTTCCCCAGTGTGACTCTCCCATTCTTTAATAGGGTATTTCAGTGTCCGAGGCACGTTCACATTGGACAACACTGTCCAGTACAGGCCTGCTGTCTACCACCCGTGCTCTCTTGCACTGTGCATTGCATCTTGCACAAGTGAGTCATAAGGACTGCCCTCTTCTGTATGTACACTAAAAAAGCAAAATTGTCTTTTCAGACGAAAAAGTAAAATTGTCTCATATCCACATTCTATCCTTAAAAGTATCCTTATGTCTGGGAGACGGCAGATCCACCGAGCAGATCCCACCCAACGACCCGTAGCAAGACTGCAGCACAAGAGGCAGGAGTGCCATCTGTTCCCTTCAATGTTTCTGTCTTGCTTTGCCACCTATCAGTAAGTGATGAACCAGCTAAATCTGGACTTTGCTGCCACAAATCAAGAAGCAATGGCTCGGAGACAGCATGAGCTCATTGTCCAACTGACGGGTGGAAGCAACGCAACAGCAACAGCAACACCAACACCAGTCACACCACCAGTGAATATACTAGAGAGGCCCGCAATATCACCGCAGTAGTCCTCGAGCTGGAAGTGACAGCTCCGTGGAACAAAGATGGACCTTCGAAGCTGGTGGGTCCAAAATGGAATCAGCAGCAACATACACGAACAACTGAGCCTACTGACTCACACGGCAAATGCAGCGTGCTTTTACCAACACCAGTTCTGAGCATCGGTAATATGAGCGCCCATACAAACAATTTTGCAGCACCTCAACTACACAACACTAACCCAGCCGCTACGCAGAACACTACACCGACTGGCTTCCCACTGGTCATAATACACAATTACACTTGCCTCGGCAAGCTAAACAAGACATTTGTAGAATGTCACTCCCCACCATATACCAAACACAAAACTCACAAGGGACCATGTATCACGGTATGTATGCAACAAAACAGATTGCACAAATCTCCTGAAAATCGTCAAAGCTGGGGGAATTGAGTATCATAAATATAGCACCCAAGAGGGAAAAACTCGAATGTACATCATGAAAGGAGTTGACACCACAACCCTCAATGACATTCTTCATGGTATAATCACAGCTCTCAGCTGGGACTGTGAGAGCATGAGATGAATTCTGGGATTCGTGACACACAGACTGCAGCCAAACTATTTAGTGGATTTGGACGACACAGCTTACTCATGCAACTTTCTGACGCAGATGCTCCTGCTTCACATGGTCGTAGTAGAAATATACACACTTCCGTGTGTCCCCCAACAGTGCCACCACTGCCAGCAGATTGGCCGTGCGGCACCCGATGTGAACTGGCACACAGTGCTGCAAATGCACTGGTAACTATGTAGCGCGACACTTTAAACTTGGTACAACTATCAAATGTACCAAATGTGGAGGGGTCCATGTGCAAACTACAGATGGTGTGCAGCATACAAAGAAGCTCTAAGGTGCAAAAGTGCCAAAGACAGACAAGTGGTAACCAGAATAGCTCCAAGACACTCCACACCCCCCAACCAGTAAGGTGTGGAATCTCTTTTACTGGCATTGTCAGTGGAAGTGGATGAACTGAGGATGCAAAGAGCTCCACAAACTCATGGCACACTCCCACAACAACAGAACCACAACCCACACCTGCAATGCTAGAAACTGCCCCTGTTCTGATGACAACACTGCCGGTCCCAGACAACACCAAGTCAACTCTGTCTAGGCCAGATTGTGACACTCGTGATATCACAGAAGACACACCCAAACTAGGGCAACCACAAACACACGAAATGAAACAGAGGTACCCAAAAAACAAAAGAGGGGACACTATCACACCACAACAAATACACCAACAACAGACCAGACAAACATAGGAACACATTAAAAGGAACAATGTAACCGTAACTCACACTCTTGCCCCCCTCACCACAGCAATAACACAGGTGACCCCAGATGAAATACGAACCATGAATAACACACAAGCCAGCCCATCCAGTACACCAACATAAGGACCACCAGCCACCAACACCACCGCCAACACTTTGGCTGACATAACAAACATTCTCACCACAATCAGAGGCATAGTGGAGACACTATTCCCCACTCACGTGGCTTAAGATCCTCTTGAGGCTCTTCATCATAACGCATGCACAAACTCATGACGGCTACACCCAGCCATTGCATGGCTGCTATACAAACTGCTATCACCACACCGCCCACACTCTTCCATAGATAATACACCACAAAACACAAACAACAGTACTTTGACTCAGATGCTATTCTGGAATGCAGATGGGATTGGCAACAAAAGGGCAGAGCTAGCTGCATTTATGGAGGAGAAGGGAATCTGGAATGCTCTCATGAACAAAGCTTAACTCCAGTCACACAAACAACTACTCTTCCCAAGATATTACATCTACTGTACTGACCACCTGAAGGCACAACTGTGGGTGGAACAGCAATCATCATATATTGAGACAAAGAATACACAAATATTAAGATCCCTGAACCTGCAAGACTAGAAGCCACAGCTGTTAGGGTCAAGTCAACTGAGTGAACACTACATTGATATCGATATACAATTGATCTGGTAATAACATAACAAGCGATATCAGCACAATACTCAACATAGCATAGTGACTAATAGCCACTGGTGATCTTAATGCTAAACACTCTGCTTGGAACTAACAAAGATCAAACACCATTAGCAAAAAAACTATGCGAACATGCACTGCGCCCAAACTACATTACACTAGTGCCAGCTGAGGTGACACTTAAAACAGGGAACAGAGACTAAATGTGATAGACATTAGATGTGATTGGCATTATAGTCACAATCAACATTGAAATTATACATGATTTGGCCTCACCAAACACCTGTAATACTTTACTTGGAAGAAACACAGCAGTATGATGAATCTCACAGGATACTGAGCTACAAGCGTGTGAATTGGGCATTGTTCAAGGAAATGCTTGAAAAGTCATATCCCACAAATTCCCAAAATTACACAAAGCAGGAAACTTGTTGAAGCTGTCAAAGCCCTTACCACCGCCTTACAGACCAGCATACTCCATGGAGGAGAAGCATGAGCTGATGACCAGAACACTAGCAACATCATTCACACTGAATCTGGCTCCTTCCAATCCAGCACTGCTACTTGAAATGAACCAGGAGGTTACATGGCTTGTAACCCAGCCCACGTGCAATGTAACAATACATACTGCTACACATGAAATTACACAGGTTATTAAGCACAAAACAGCTAGAAAAGCTCCTGGTCCCAATCACTTTCAAAACCGTGTCACCCAGGAGTTCACAAATAAAGCTATAGAGCATCTCACACATATGACGAATACCATTCTACAACATCAACACTTCCCTGTCCTGATGTTCAGGAAGCCAGGGAAATACCACTCCCTACCACAAAATTATGGAGCCATCAGCCTGCTGAGCTCCCTGAATAAGATTGTTGAGAAGATGATTCTCAAACATCTTACTATGCACTGCAACACCAATGACTCGCTGAGACTGGAGCAATTTGGATTCTGCAATCACCACTCCACAACACAACAACTCCTCGGTGTAGTAGAACATATTACACACACCCCCAACACCAACAAAGCTACAGGAGTGCTGTTCTTGGTCTTCAGTCATCTACGGCACAATCGTCTCATTCGCAAACTCTGCACTGCTAGTCTCTCCAACGAGTTCATGCATCTTACACACTCATATCTCACCCACAGAAGCTTCAACACCGACGTTCAGGGCAAACAGTCAACACAACACAGTATACAAGTGGGAGTACCCCAAGGCAGCATCCAAGGGCCCCTCTTGTTTAATCTCTACGTCAATGACTTTCCAACTGAACAAAACACAATGGCAACCATCTACGCAGATGACATTACCATCCTAGTGCAAGACTGGAAACCATCAGGCATAATTCGTATCTGCAAACAAAACTGCCTAGCTGGAACGACAGTGTGTTAAAGCAAATGCTGACAAGTGTGAAGCAGTTCTGTTCACTGACAAACCACAACAACTGCACAAACATTAAGTGTTCTGGCATACCCACAAGCTCTGGAATGAAAATTAAGATTGCAAGAGCTAAGAAGGCAGTGAACACACCGTCAGCCAATAGCCCACTGGCAAGGACCACACCACAACGGGAGCAGGCCCCTAGACAAAGAGAATATAAGTGCCGCTCCTGCCAGCCTCGGCCACTCAGTATTTGGACAGGATTAGGACAGTATACGGACAGGCCTAGCGCTGAATGCTACAATAACAGTTATTAGTGATCCACAAACTGTGTGTCAAACTTGCACGAACATTGTACATAGCAAAGGACTCGGATTTATACTGCATGTCGCCTATTGCTTGCGACACCATTGTAAATTCCAGGTTAAGCATTGTCAAACTTCTTATTTGTAATAAAATCTATTAATGTTGTTTGCTTGAATTGTTGTATAGCATTTTGAGAATGCAGCATCCTTTAGGCACCCTATATGAGATGAGTGGGCAGGACCCCACATTAAGACTGAAGACAAATAACACTACACACACGCCCAATACGTTTCAGTGTGAAAGTCAAATACTTCAGTGACTGGCCAACTGAGCAAATGCAAGGCTCAAACAGTGTTACTCTAAGCTCAACAGGTAAAGCACACTGAATAGGAGGGTATCGAGGTCTGTGTACATGATACTGATTAGATCCATGATGATACATGCAGCTGCAGTCTGGGGTTATGTGGCTCTGACCGCCTGTGCCGCCTACAGGTGATATACAACGAAGTGCACCACAGTCCACACACACTGTCGATCTTCACAGAGAATACTGCCTTGAGACTCACACACAGATATTCAAAAAACTCACCTCACGACTGTAAAGGAACTTGAGACACTCTGACAATTATTTCATTCTTAACCTGGGAAACTACGACCACAACCACGGGTGAAAACACAACTGCTGAAAAACACTTCTATCTAGGGACAATTAATCACCTGTGGACAGCACAAGCTCACAGACAAAATAAACACTGGTGAATCCCTGCATTACAGCAAAACTAAATGGCATTGCCAGCTGCAAATATCTAGCTGACCAACTGGCAATACGGGAAAGCAGTATTGCACACTAAACATAAACATATCCAACCAAACCTCTTTATGGCCAATTGACCACTCGTATAACGACCTTGGCATGTTACAAGTACAGATGCTGCAGGTGGCCCAGGAGACACTGAGGTGCACAGCCCAGGAGTACCCCTCCTCAATAGGACTGACACTCGTAAAGAGTGTTTTAAGCTGCGACAATGGTATCAAGCATCGCATGATACCCAAAACTAACGACAACCTCACCCTTGCAGACAGAAAGAAACTGTTGCTGCTCTTACTATCTGTCCAGACTATTGCAGAAGTTCTTTTCCTTTGGTGCTTGCCTCGGCACTTTTCTCCCTCTGCCCTTAAAACTGCTACGTTCTGCTCACTTCTCGACCACTTCTATCGCCTCAAAGTGCCTGTATTAGTGGGTAATCCTACGGACAACATCATGACCCCACATCCTGTGCACTTCTCAATTGTAACGAAGCAAACGGAGGTGATGGTAGAACTTTGGTGATGGTCACCATGTCAGTGTGGGTGTGGAGTAGCTTCGCCCCTTAAAAAAAAAGGCATTACCACGAATTGGACCTGGGTCCTCCACATAGCAGCAAGATATGCTGACCTTGAGCTGCTGAAATGGACAAGAGAGAATTTAGCATTAATTGCAAAGTTTGCAACCATAACAATCACAATATAAATAATTTCCATAGAGAATATGCATTGAAGCTTAGGGTTAAGAAAACTGTTTTATATTCAGGTACAACACCCTTTTAACATCTGCCAGCCGACATTAGGAGCAGTCGGGAAATCCCCAAATATTCAAAATTAAAGTAAAAAATGTTTTATTAGCCAGTACACCAATAATTTACCTGGATATGTGAATTTACCTACCTGTCCCACCTCAAATACACAACACACAAACACTTTCTAACAGAAGACCATATTTAGCCATGCAACATATTCTCTAGGAGCAGACAGGAATGCCTTTTGAAGTGGTGATTACATCATAATAATAGCCTATGTGCAGGTACGGTTGGTCCTCCACAGAACAGAAACTACTGTACCGGTCCCAACGTGGCATTGACAGCATAAAGGGCATTGCACAAGAAGGAAGTATATGAATTTATCAGAATAAGTTTAGATGACAGTGTCCTGTGTAAAATTAAATGCCCATTTAGCATGAAGTATTAAATCAAAATAGTGGCAGAGCAGTTTAAGTAGCAGAGCATTGGCTTTTTTCAAGTAGTTGCTTCTCTGTATATTTATAAAAATAAAATGATGTAGAACTGATCCCCTTGAATAATGATTAATGTGAGCAGATTAGTAGTAGATGAAAATGGTTGTTAGTAGTTCAGTGGCACTTCTCACTTACTCGTTTTACACCCCTGAAGGCTCTCATCGGTGATGGAGCTGTTGGAATATTACATGTGAATGAATGGCTGAACTCGATAATTTTCAAGGTATTCAATATTCTTGTACAGTGCATTCAAAACAAAGTTATATAAAAATGAAGAGGGATGTGTACTTCATAAACTGGCTGGACAACAAGTACACAACGAAGCAGTGTGATGTAGCTTACTCAAGGACCTCAGTTTCGCAGGAGACCCTGAGGCAACAAGTACACGCATCATGTTTGCTCACTGTTTTTTATTGCCTGTGCTCGAGCACAGTGTGAAATGTATTAATTTTTATGGATTCAGCTATCCGTCCAATTTCCTTCTCCAATCTGGGGCTGCTTCCCATCTCTAATTAATTTGTCGTTAACAGGATGTTAATTGTAATATTCCCTTTATTGAACCCATTTCCAGCAAATTGCTAAGCTGGTAATCTTCCTTTCTGTATTGAATAATAATAGTAACTCTGACATTTACATGAAGAGACATACCAGCAACAGCATTTAGCTGTCTTTTAAACTTCATTTGATGCATCCAGAACAATGGAGATATACTGCAAAGTCAGTAGGACATATTTACTGAGAAAAATCATACACGACACACTTGCTTCCACTGAACGCATCCACACCCATTAATGTACAGGCAAAAATCCACAAAACCTAACATTCTAGAAGTGGAACAAAATGAATATTATTTTTCAAATACAGTGCTTAAAAAAGTTTCACACTGCCCCCACAGCTTGCAAACTTTGTTTTTAACCCATTTGTGGGCACATTTTTTGTAGCAGCCCTGTAAAGTTAATTGTTTTGGTATCATTTTAGAAGTTTCAACTAAATTTAATTTTTGATTATTTTATTTTTGTGATTTAGGAGCAAAAAACTATAGTAGTAAGTATACTTCCCACTGTCTTTAGTAAGCTGTTATGAGTTACTACTACATGTGAAAAAAAGGAATTTTCTGTTTTTATTTGACTATCTATTTTACAATCCTAGAAACTTCATTTAACACTACTTAAAGAAACGAGCTGAGGCAAGTCACAATAGCATATATTGCAGAATGAAACAATGTGTTCTGTTGTAACAAGTGACAACAGCACTGATGTCATGACAAACAGGCACCAGTGGTTTAGCATATTATCACAAAAGGTCAACCACGTCCAGAGGAGGTACAACATTTTCCCAAGAGCATAGTAAAACAACTAAATTAGTGGTAAGTATGGTCAGTTGGTGGTAAGTATCTTTTCTGCAGTCCAAAAAAGAAATTAATTTTGTGGTAAGTATATTCTTCTTGTATCATGGAAAAATTACTTTGGTAGTAAGCATACTTCCCAGTGGCCTTCAAAACAACATTATTTGGTGGCACATATATTTGCAACTGCTTCTGAAAGGAACAAGTGACATTTAATGACAATTAAAAGCTACATTTCATAACAGACAGAAAGTTCAGCTGGTGCAGCAAACTAACATCAGGTGCCAGGTGCATACAGAGCTCGTATGATGTGTTCTCAGGAATACAGTAAAGAAATACAGTTGATGGTAAGTACACGTCCCACATCCTGTGAAATGGTAAAATCAGGAACTTCTCTCAAAATATATCGAGCGAGGTGGCACAGTGGTGAGCTCACCGGACTCACATTCAGGGCGACTAACAGTTAAAGTCCATGCATTACTCTCTTGTGGCAACCTGTTCATCTCAGAGTAGCCCTTTCAACCTACAGCCTCAATTATCTGCTTGATGTATTCCAATCTCTGTTTTCCTCTACAGTTTTTGCTCTCTACAGCTCCATCTAGTCCACCCAGACTTGGGATTCCTGAGCTTTCTCTAAATCAGTACAGGCAAATGCCGAGATGGTTTCTCTGAAAGGGCACAATAAATAGCCTTCCCATCCTTGAAACAATCAGAGTTTGTGCTCAGACACTAAAGACCTCAGTGTTTATGGGACATTAAACACTTATCTTCCTTCATTTCTCCTTTCTCAATATTCTTTTGTCCACCAGAAATCACTAAGTATAACTGACTGTGTAATGTAGGTGAAAGCGAACCTGCACTCTCATTTACTTTAGCAGAGTGCACTGTGTCTCCATTCGTTAATGGGACAGTGTGACTCATGTGGGCTGTACAGTCTGTCGACCTGCTGCAAAGAGTCACTTAAGGCTTTCACTGGTCATGAGAGATATACTTAGCAGTAGCTGTGTTTCTTTACTGCATTTATGGGAATACATTGAACCACTTCTGCATGCTCCTGGCATCCAGTGATAGTCTGCTGCACCAGTTTACTTTCTTTTTGTTATGAAATATAGCTTTTAGGGCTGTGAGAAGTATACAGCCCACCAAATAACAGTGTTTTAATGGCTCTTGGAAAATATGCTTTCCATCAAAATAGTTTCTCAAAATGGTTTGGGAAGTACACTTACTGTATTTACCCGAATCTAAGCCACACTGGAATCTAAGCCGCACCTGAAAAATGAGACTCGAAATCAAGGAAAAAAATTTTTCCCGAATCTAAGCCCCACTTGAAATTTGTGACTCGAAATTCAAGGGGGAGAAACGTTTTAGACCATATCTCCAAACCGAAACAAAGTTGGTCCATTTAGGTCGAATGAATGACGATACAGCTACAGTAGTTTGGTGCGTGTGGTAAACTTAGCAGTTAAGCTTTACCACGTAGTCATTGCTATGCGTCAGGCTCTCCGTCCGCATTTATACTAGAGAGTCTTTTTCAAGTGCTTCGTCTGGTTTGAATTGATTGCTTATTTTTCTTTGATCTGATAAGTGCCGTTCTCTTTGTTACATTACAAATGTAATGTATTGCGAATATATAGAAAGAAGGATCCTTTATTGTATGATTATATGATAGCGGAACAAACACTGGCAGCAGTTACTTCTGTAAAATATCTGGGAGTATGCGTGCGGAACGATTTGAAGTGGAATGATCATATAAAATTAATTGTTGGTAAGGCGGGTACCAGGTTGAGATTCATTGGGAGAGTGCTTAGAAAATGTAGTCCATCAACAAAGGAGGTGGCTTACAAAACACTCGTTCAACCTATACTTGAGTATTGCTCATCAGTGTGGGATCCGTACCAGATCGGTCTGACGGAGGAGATAGAGAAGATCCAAAGAAGAGCGGCGCGTTTCGTCACAGGCTTATTTGGTAACCGTGATAGCGTTACGGAGATGTTTAATAAACTCAAGTGGCAGACTCTGCAAGAGAGGCGCTCTGCATCGCGGTGTAGCTTGCTCGCCAGGTTTCGAGAGGGTGTGTTTCTGGATGAGGTATCGAATATATTGCTTCCCCCTACTTAAACCCCCCAAGGAGATCACGAATGTAAAATTAGAGAGATTAGAGTGCGCACGGAGGCTTTCAGACAGTCGTTCTTCCCGCGAACCATACGCGACTGGAACAGGAAAGGGAGGTAATGACAGTGGCACGTAAAGTGCCCTCTGCCACATACCATTGGGTGGCTTGCGGAGTATCAATGTAGATGTAGATGTAGATGTATAGGTGTTTCCATCACTCTAAGCTCAAAATGCATTATAGGACTGTGCCATGCATTGTTTGTCGCATTCTGATTATGCGTGTTTACGGCCTGTCGCCGCTCGCGGGATGGCTTGCTTTTGCGCACGCTACCGCCGCTTACAATTAAAAAAAAAAAAAAAAAAGAGAGAGGAATCGTCTCATCAGTGAGACAATGGCAAGAGACTGCTATTTGTTGTTACTTATACTGCTGGTTTCTTTGATAATGATCAACAAGAACCATATAATAGACTGCATATGATAGATGTTCCAAACGAAAGTTTAGCAAAAAATTTTCTCCGTTTGAAAATTTTTGCAGACGCCTCTTTAGTGCATTACATTCTGCACAGAAATTAGAGCCATCTTAGGTTTAAAAATCTAGTCAGTTGCCGTGCTTCATTTCTGACTGTATCACTATTCAGTATAGGAATAATACGAATATAAACATGACATGATATATATATTCTTCCGCGTTTGCTGTTGTCTCACTCTAGTTTCGTAGTTTATTAGGAAGACAGGATTTAAATGAGATAGCAGGAATCACGTAGGAATAAATGGCAAAATGTTTACATTCGTATTATTCCTATGGTGAAGAGAATACTGCATGTGATTCACAATTCATAAAAGTTGCTATTAACAACCATCTCTTGTCAGAGGTAGGACAAAAATTCAGAACGTAGACTTGGCCATATTGACAAACATCCCAAACAGTCTTCCAGTCGGATTTTCATAGTACATTGAAAGGCTGCAACATTCAGAGATGAAGAATATGGAATTTGTATTTACTTTGTTGGATAAAGTATGAAAATGCAGTGGTCGAAACTCGGGGCGGAGAAAAAAGCTCGTCTTCCACCCCCCCCCCCCCCCCCCCCCCACCCTCCACTGTTTTTTTTTTAATTTGTTTACTGACGCAGAGGTTTTGGCGCCAGTATTTATCTTTGTGCCTGCAAAGCATGCCTGTGTAGTGCTACATATATTCGACGGCAGAAGTTAGTTGTGGCGGCACCTACCAACATTTTTCAGAACTTCCGCTTACTTTGCACTTGATTCTAAGCTGCAGGTGGTGTTTTGGATTACAAAAACCGGAAAAAAGTGCAGCTTAGATTTGAGTAAAAACGGTATTACACAATTATGTCTTTTGTGAATCTCGGGAAGCACACTTGCCAACCACTTAGTGGTTTTACAAAGCTTTTGGGAATATATATTACCATCTGTTGATGTACCTGGTATCTTGTGATAGTACACTGTACCAGATGCATAAAAATTGCTACAACAAACAGTTTTTGTTTGTTGTCAGATCACTACTATCGTCACTTGTGTAGTTGGAAAAAAAAATTGCCTCATTTTCACAGTGGAAAATAGCAGCCCACAAAAGGGCTCTAGGAGAAATACACTACCACTACAGTTTTTGTCCTAAACCACAAAAATAAAATTACAAAAATAAATAAATAAACAAACTGATCACATGTCAAATATAACATCAAAAAATTTGACTTTGCAATGGGATTAAAGCGTTAATGCTTAAAGATTGCCCAAGCATTGTTACTTTACAGTAAGAATGTTTGTCAGCATGCAAAGTTACCACACAATTGGCAAAAGCTACAGCGACGTCATATGAACATTCCACAGCCTTTGCAGTAACAAAATGTTAAAAATCGGCACTACAGAGATTGCTCAGAGCCAACAACAACTGACGACTGCTAACTTCAAATTATAGCTGACAGGTAGTACCTCAGGAACTTACTGTAACTGCACTGTGACTTTTTTGCAGATAATGGGGAGAGCTGTGTTGACTCACACGGTACACAACCATCTCGACACATTCAGTGGGGTCTCTAGGTGTCCATTATGTACTACAGTACAAACCCCCAGGGAATGTAGTGCACAAAGAATCGTGGTGTACATGGAAACCGGTGGATGGCAAGCGACAATCTTTTTAAGGAGCACTAGTGAGAAAATTTAGAGAAATGGCTGTTGACGCTGACTGCAGAACAATCTACTGCGACTAATGTACATTCCATGTAAGGGCCATGAAGACAAGTTTAGAGAGATTAGGGCTCATTCAGAGGCATATAGACAAGTCATTTTGCCCTCACTCTGTTTGTGGTGCAACAGGAAAGGAGATTACTAGTGGTGATACAGGGTGTCCTCCAGCAGAACTTGGATCAGTGGTATTGTATTCCTTTCACAATAAGTGAAGCATTTCTTTGATACCTGATGATCCTTGTAGAAGGGTGCGGAAATGGCCAGGTACCAATGCATGTCTCAAGTGTGAAGACCCACAGATTCAGCACATAGTTGAGTCAGTCTGGTTTTGGTCTTGTGTCACCTATGGATATCAAATGCCTCTAATAACTAGTAAGTATAATTTGAGAGCTGTGCAGTATCAGAACTGAATCCTCCAACCTACTGTTTAGCCAACAAAATGTCAAAATTTCAGCAATGGGTCTCTCGACAAATAGTGCACTATGGCATAGGTCCTGTTCTTAGCATGCATTTATTGTAATTTCCTGCTTAATGCAAAGTCATAAGCAATTGGAAAAAAGCACGGTAATTCCTGTATATAAGAAGAGTAAAAAAATGGACCCACAACATTACAAACCAATATCCTTAACACTGGTTTGCTGCAGAATTCTTGAATGTATTTTCACTTTGATTTCCACGAGACAGAAAAGCTTCTGTTCACAAATCAGCACAGATTTAGAAATCATCGTTCGTGTGAAACTCGACTTGCTCCTTTCTCACAAGATATCCTGCAAATCAGCAATGAAGGGAACAGGCAGATTCCACATTGCTGTTTCCAGAAAGTGTTTGCCACAGTGCGCCACTGCATACTGTTGATGAAGGTCTGAAATTACAGATTAGGTTTCAAGATATGTGAATGGCTCGAGATGACTTCTTGTGTAGCAGAAGCCAAAATGTCGTCCTTGATGGTGAGTGTTCATCAGAGGCAGGGGTATTGGGGTTATTCTCAGGAGTGCCCCGGGGAAGTATGATGGCACCACTCTCATTCTCTATACAGGGTGTTACAAAAAGGTACGGCCAAACTTTCAGGAAACATTCCTCACACACAAATAAAGAAAATACGTTATGTGGACATGTGTCCGGAAATGCTTAATTTCCATGTTAGAGCTCATTTTAGTTTCGTCAGTATGTACTGTACTTCCTCGATTCACCGCCAGTTGGCCCAATTGAAGGAAGGTAATGTTGACTTCGGTGCTTGTGTTGACATGCGTCTCATTGCTCTACAGTAATAGCATCAAGCACATCAATACGTAGCATCAACAGGTTAGTGTTCGTCAGGAACGTGGTTTTGCAGTCAGTGCAATGTTTACAAATGCAGAGTTGGCAGATGCCCATTTGATGTATGGATTAGCACTGGGCAATAGCCATGGTGCGGTACGTTTGTATCGAGACAAATTTCCAGAACGAAGGTGTCCCAACAGGAAGACGTTCGAAGAAATTGATCGGCATCTTATGGAGCACGGAACATTCCAGCCTATGACTAAGCGACTGGGGAAGACCTAGAACGACGAGGACACCTGCAATGGACGAGGCAATTCTTCGTGCAGTTGACGATAACCCTAATGTCAGCGTCAGAGAAGTTGCTGCTGTACAAGGTAACGTTGACCACGTCACTGTATGGAGAGTACTACGGGAGAACCAGTAGTTTCCATACCATGTACAGCGTGTGCAGGCACTATCAGCAGCTGATTGGTCTCCACAGGCAC
The DNA here is from genome assembly GCF_023864345.2 of Schistocerca serialis cubense. NCBI lineage: Eukaryota > Metazoa > Arthropoda > Insecta > Orthoptera > Acrididae > Schistocerca > Schistocerca serialis. Next base: position 20,630,587 of record NC_064643.1, on the reverse strand, counting down.
ACTTCTGCGAATGGTTCTCCAACATTGTGTCAATCCTCATTTCAGTGCAAATGTTCTCTTTACGGATGAGGTTTCATTCCAACGTGATCAAATTGTAAATTTTCACAGTCAACATGAGTGGGCTGATGAGAATCTGCACGCAATTGTGCAATCACGTCATTGACACATATTTTCTGTGAACGTTTGGGCAGGCATTGTTGGTGATGTCTTGATTGGGCCCCATGTTCTTCCACCTACGCTCTATGGAGCATGTTATCATGATTTCATACCTGTGCTGCTAGAACATGTGCCTTTACAAGTACAACACAACATGTGGTTCATGCACGATGGAGCTCCTGCACATTTCAGTTGAAGTGTTCGTACGCTTCTCAACAACAGATTCGGTGACCGATGGATTGGTAGAGGCTGACCAATACCATGGCCTCCACACACTCCTAACCTCAACCCTCTTGACTTTCATTTATGGGGGCATTTGAATGCTCTTGTCTACGTAACCCCGGTACCAAATGTAGAGACTCTTCGTGCTCATATTGTGGATGGCTGTGATGCAATACGCCATTCTCCAGGGCTGCAACAGCGCATCAGGGATTCCATGCGACGAAGGGTGGATGCATGTATCCTCGCTAACGGAGGACATTTTGAATATTTCCTGTAACAAAGTGTTTGAAGTCATGCTGGTACATTCTGTTGGTGTGTGTTTCCATTCCATGATTAATGTGATTTGAAGAAAAGTAATAAAATAAGCTCTAACATGGAAAGTAAGCGTTTTCGGACACATGTCCACATAACATATTTTCTTTCTTCGTGTGTGAGGAATGTTTCCTGAAAGTTTGGCAGTACCTTTTTGTAACATCCTGTATAGACTGGTGGTCCAAAACATTATGACCTGCTTAATAGCTTGTTTGTCCACCTTTGGGACAAAATACATCACTGATTCTGCGTATCAGGGATCAGACAGCTTGTTGTTAGGTTTGAGGAGGTATGAAGCATTAGATGTCTACACACAGGTCTTGTAATTCACTGATTTGCATACGTGGTAATGATGCCCGATAGTGATCCAGATGGGTTTTTTAGGTTTACATCAGGCAAATTTGGCCACCAAGACATCAACGTGACGTCACTATAATGCTTTTCGAACCTCTGTAGCATGATTCTGGCTCTGAGACACAGACATTTACACTGCTGAAAGATGACATCGCTGTCGGGGAAGACATCAAGCATGAAGGGACACAGGTGATTCACAGCTGTCGGCATGTCTTTGATTACTACATGCAAGTGCAGGAGAATGTCTCCCAAGCATAATGCTGCTCCCACCAGCCAGCATCCGTGGTGTGCTGCACATTTGGAGCTGCCATTCACCTCAATGATGGTTTTTGTGGAGACACCTATCAACCTAGTGTAGCAAAAATGGGATTCACCCAAAGAGCCAACATTTCCATTGATTGATGGTTTAATCCGAATGGTCCTGTGCCCACTGCAATCACAACTGATGATGTTGTTGGGTAGACATGTGAACATGTAGGAGTGGTCTGCTGCGGAGATCCGTGTTCCAGAATTTACAATGAACAGTGTGCTATGGAACACTTGTGCGTGCACTAGCATTGTGCTCTTTCAGCAGAGTTGCTACAAATCACCGTCTATCCTACATTGCAGCCAGACATGCCGCCAAACCCCAAGTACTGTGAAGAGTCATGGATGTCTAACCATTTAGCACCTAGTGATAGATAGCACATGAACATTTGACCAGCATTGCCGCTTTTGAGATGTGTGTCACAGGCTTAGCATAATAATAATCTGCCATTTATCAAAATCACTTATCTCAACTGATTTCCCCATTTGCAGCCCATATCTTACCTAAGTGAGCCCCCACCCCCCTCTGCTCTATTTACATATTTTTGTTACTGCATCACATGACCGCAATGCCACCAGGCAGCATCCAACTTGCAGTGGGCAGTGGTCATAATGTTTTGGCTAATAAGTGTACATTAAGGATCTGACAGCCAATGTGGCCAGCACTATGAGGCTGTTTGCTGATGACGCTATTGTGTATGAGCAAATGTCGCCATTGAGTGACTATAGGAGGATATAAGATGACTTAGACAAAATTTGTGATTGGTGAGATGAATGGAAGCTTACTGTAAATATAAAAAAATGTAGGTTAATGCAGATGAGAAGGAAAAAAAATCCCATGATGTTTGAATACAGCATCAGTAGTATGCTGCTTGACAGTCACGTCAATTAAATACCTAGGCATAATGTTGCAAAGCAGTAAGACATGAAACAAGCAAAATTGGTTGTAGGGAAGGCAAATGGCCAATTAGGTTTATTGCAAGAATTTTAGGAAAGTGTAGCTTATCTGTAAAGGACACAACACTAGTGTGACCCATTCTTTAGCATTGCTTGAGTGTTTGGGATCTGCATGACATTGGATTAAAGGAAGACATTGAACCAATTCAGAGATTTATCACCAGTAAGTTTGACCAGCACATAAGTATTATAGAGATGCTTCATGAACTCAAATAGGAACCCCTGGAGGGAAGATGATATTCATTTCACAAAACACTATTTAACTATTTAGGTACCTCGTACTTGAGGTTGACTGCAGGATGATCCTACAGCCACCAATTTACAATTAATGTAAAGGCCACAAGGACAAGAGAAATTAGGGCTTGTACAGAGGCATATAGACTACTGCTTTTCCTAGCACTATTTGTCAGTGGAACAGGACAAGAAATTACTAAGGTGGCTTGTGGGGTATGTACGTAATTTTAATCAGCATGATAGATACATTTTTGTACATGTTTACTTTCAAGGAACTTTGTTGTGCTGTTCTTTTTTAATAAAAACAAATACAAAGCTCGTGTGGGGTATGTACATAATTTTAATCAGCATGATAGATACATTTTTGTACATGTTTACTTTCAAGGAACTTTGTTGTGCTGTTCTTTTTTAATAAAAACAAATACAAAGCTCGTGCTTATTCACTCCATTCCTGGCTGATGAAAGTATCTAATGTAATTATCATCTTCCTCATGTTCCCAGTACCTCGGAAACTCTCTGTCAATTGTATTTCTTTTTATTTGGCATTTATGGTGTGGACATCTTGGAATTCACGAGCATCTATTCTGTTATCAGAAACATTACATTCTCTTCAGACCATTCTGCTGCTCAAAGATCTTGAGTTGAAGACAAAAGTTCACTGATGAAACACCAGAATTTAGCTCTTTCTCTCCTGCTCTCACCAATGCAGAGATGATGGAGACTTCGTTTGACAGTTCATCGAAGGACTGATAATGGGCAGAACATGAGTGAACACCTGTGAATGCTAACCAAATGCAACAGAATGGTGTCTGCTTGTGCTCAGCTACTGTTCAGAGCCATAGATAATTCTTGTTCATTTGTGTCCGCTCCAGTGAAAAATGTGTTTCAGACCTGCAGTCCAGTCTTTTAAGTTTAGCAGGCAGATGGATCGGTCATGTTTTGGGCCAGTATGGTGTACAGATGTCTGACACATCTCATTTCTAATAAGGCTATTTGAGGGCTGTGCAATATGATGATAGGATCCTCGAACCTACTGTCCTGTCATATAGTCGACATTTGGATGATCATTGGTTGTGTTTCAAGATGACAATGCACAAGTACACCATGGGATACGAATGATGGAGGAAATCAAAGTCAAAATGAGGGCAGCTCAGTCTGTATTATTGTAAAATATTAGGAGAGAGAGAGTCACAGACATGATATGCGAGTTGAGATGGTAATCACAAAAAGAAATACTTTTTTGCTGTGGCAAGATCTTTTCACAAAATTCCAGTCTCTAACTTCATCCTCCAAATGCAAAAACATTTTAATTTTCATAGCACTCACCTTCATAGGGAAAAATGATCGTTATAATAAAACACAACAAATCAGAGATCACACAGTGCAATTTAAGTGTTACTTTTCCCCACACATTGTTCAAGAGTGGAACGGTAGAGAAACAGTATGGAAGTGGTTTGATAAATCCTCTGTCAGGCACTGAGCTGTGAAATGCAGAGTAGTCATATAGATGCAGACATTTCATATCCCATAAGCACGGTGGTTGTGGAGGTCTAGTGGGTAGCGCACTAGACTCCAATCAGGAGGTCCTGGGCTCGATTCCCCATAAAACATAAAAGGTGGGGAATTTTCCTTGTTCCAGTGACTGCAGGATGACCCCCAGGTGACGCCAACCTGCTATCAGGTGACTCCTGGGGATATTTCCCAGGGGTAAAAGGAAGCTGGGGTGATAGGCCATTAACCCTCTCCCTCCTAGTGCCACAGTGAACAAAGGCTGCACCCTACCTGCTGTCAGGACAACAGCCCAGTCACTGCCTGTCATCATAGACCTTACTTTTACTTTTATGTTGTATGCATCTGAACAATTACTTTAACACAGAACAAATACGGAAATGAACAAGACCAGAATAATTAACATATTCTGTTGGATTTTCTGTTGCGGCTATATCATAAATTAAACAACAGCAGAAAGACATCTTCAATCAATTCTCTAAAATTCATGACATAAAAGTATTGTACAAATCATTAAAACTCTACTGTACTCTATCGAAATTGTAATACTCCTGGGTAGATGCCAACGTTAGCATGCAGCTAGAGCCAGTGTGGACATGGTTTTTAGGCTGTTGTCCACATCCAACTAGATGAATAGCAGACTGGTATGCACACCCCACATCAGTTACATGATCCTCAAACATTTTGAAACATTCTCACACTTTCACACACGATAATATTAGATACATACAGATACAGGGTACATAACTTTCACTCTGGTGTGGGTTGCAAGGGGGGGAGGGGGGGGGGGAGGTGGCGTGGAAAGGGCATCTGGCCACAATTTACCACTAATACTGCCAAATCCACATTAACATGCTGAGACTGTGATAGCAGGGGATAAAGACTAAGAAAAAGAAAAAGTAAAATGTATCAAAGTTGTGAGGTAAAAGTCTGTGCAGACTGCCAGAAGAAAATTCACTCTAGATTTAATGTTGCAACAGTGCATATGGAGTACATGAAATGATCACATTTACAGATCAATACTGCAAATGCTTCTCAGCTAGCATGTATCGACCCGTGCCAAAACACACACATTAGTACGTGGTGTAGCCCTCACTGGTGACAATGCAGGCACTGACTACGGCATTCAGTCGATAGTACAGATGGCAAAAACTGTCCTGAGATAAATTATGTCACACATGCTCAATCTGTTCAGATAGTTATGTAAGAGTTGTTGGTTGACAAGTTGCACAAGTCACTTCTCATCCCATGTTCCCACATGTGCTCGGTTGGAGACAAACTCGTAGAACATGCTGGCCCGGGAAGTCACTGCTCATCTTTCTGAGAACACTGAGTTTCATGGGCAGCGTGTGGGTCCTCACTATACTGTTGGAACAGTACATTACCTTCCAGTTACAAGAATGCAAAAATAACAGGTGTAACATCATTCTGCATGTACCAAGTGCAGAAACACCACAGATGAATGAGAGTTGTAGTTTATCGCACCACAGACCATAAGGCCTGGGGTGGGGCCACTGTATCTTGGGCAAATGCACTCTACAAGAGAGTGCTCACCAGATTTATGTCATTTGCTGATACGACCATCACTTGTGTGTGAGCGGAATCTGCTTTCATCACTTACAACCATGGCGTGCCATGCCATCCTCAAATAGATCCTCTAATGGCACCACTCGAACCATGCATGTCAGTGCTGAGGCACGATTGGAGGACAGGATAGATGTGTGCACGTCCGTAACGCAACTGGCAATAACTGCTTCGCAACAGTTTGTGTTGACACATCTGGGGCTCACAAGACCTTTTATCTGTGCTGTGGTAGCCGTACGATCTGCAACTGCTGCCCTTTCAGTACAACAATCCTAGTGAGCATCTGTGCTGTGTGGATGTCCAGAACCTCGATTACGTGTGTGAGAATGTTTACGTGACTACAGATACTAGCAGCGTTGCATAACTGATGCAGCACATCCAACTTGTGTGGAAATTCCCCCGAAAGGACCATCCTGCCACTCGGAAGCCCACAATTTTACCCCTTTTTAAACTCACTCGTTGGCTATAAGAATCACGAGTGTGCCTTCCTGGCATGGTTGCCTGCTTGCTTCACATGTCTGCATCACACTGGCTGTGAGCATTTCCTATTAAAGGGTAGACACATATAGCACTCTGATAGCTATGCCATTACACTATCTGTTGGCGGATGACACTGAAACCATTGCCAGTACATCTACTACTCCCAGGTGACATACGTTGTCATCGGAACAAAATTGACATTTTATTTCCAGGCGTACAATATAAGCTGTATCAGCAGAAATATGTGACTAAAAAGATGCTAGCCTTACATTATTCTTGCACATTATCATTATCTTTGATGTTAATATGACAAGAAACATGAAAAATGCAATATCGAAAGTGAAGTTCATGGGAGAGATCCATGAACTGTTCAAAGTAAAGACAGGAGTGAGGCATGAGGAGAAAATAATCAGGACATGGGACAAAAGAGACAGATGGGTGAAGACTGAACCGTCGCCCTCCAAGTGCCGTGCCAAACAAAGAAAGTTGATGATTGAAATTTTAAGAACCTGCTCCAGCAAAATGCTTTTGCTTTATTGACTGCCACCCTAATTCACATGCGATATCTGTGGCATGCACTTTCCTGTTTGCTAATAATACAAAATGAGCTGCCCTTCTTTGAACTTTTAAATGATGTCCTCTGTCAGTCCTATCTGGTAAGGATCCCACACCATGCAGAATACTCCAAAAGAGGACAGACAAGTATAGTTGTAGATAGTCTCTTTAGTAATCCTAATCTTCTAAATGTTTTACTATTAAATCACAGTCTTTTGTTTGCTTTCCCACCACATTATCTATGTGAGCATTCCAATTTAAGTTATTTGTAAATGTAATTCCTAAGTATTCAGTAGACTTCACAGCCTTTAGATCTGCGTGAATTATCGTGTGACCAAAATTTAGTAGATGCCTTTTACTACTCATGCGGATGACATAACAATTTTTATTATTTAAGGTCAGTTACCACTTTTTGCATCATATGGATAGGTAGCCTAAATCATTTTGCAGTTCATTTTGATCATCTGATCGCTTTACAAGACAGTAAATGATTTGCAAGACTGTAAATGATAGCATCATCTAAGAGGACTGCTCAGATTCTCTCTTAAATTGTTAATGAATATCAGCAACAGCAGGTGGTCTATAACACTTCCTTGAGGAATGTCAGATATCACTTCTGTTTTACTTGACGATTTTCCATCAATTAATATGAACTGTGACCTTTCTGACAGGAAACCACACATCCAGTTGCACAACTGATACAATACACCATAGGCACACAATATGATTAGAAAATGCTTGTGAGGAACTGTTTCAAAAAGTCTTCTGGAAATCTACAAATATGGAATCAATTTGAGATCCCCAGTCGACAGCACTTATTACTTTGTGTGACTAAAGAGCTAGCTGTGCTTTAAAAGGTCGATATTTCTGAATCTATCTTGGCTATTTATCAATGAATCATTATCTTTGAGATAATTCATAATATTCAAACACAATATATGTTCCAAAATCCTAATGCAAATCAACATTAGTGATATGAGTCTGTTATTTAGTAGATTACTCCTCTTTTCTTTCTTGAGCATTGGTGTGACCTGAGCAACTTTTCAGTCTCTAGGTATGGATCTTTATCAAATGAGCGGCTATCTATGATTTCTAATGGAGCTATTGTATCAGCATTCTCTGAAAGAAACGTAATTGCTTTATGACACTGAGGAGAGCTACTACTAAGTTACTCACAGTTGCAGTTGTTCTTGATTTGAATACTGCAATATTTACTTTGTTGTCTTTGGTGAAGAAATTTCAGAAATCCGTGTTTAGTAACCCTGCTTTAGTAGCACTGTCATCAGTAACATTACCACAGCTATTGCGCAGTGAAGGTATTGGTTGTGTCTTGCCATTGGTGTACTACACATGCAACCAGAACCTCTTTGGATTTTCTTCCAGATTTCAAAACGAAGTTTCACTATGGGAACTATTAAACACATCTTGCACTGAAACCCACCCTAAGTTTCGAGCTTCAGTAAAACATTGCTAATCTTGGAGATTTTGCATTCTTTTAAATTTTGACATGCTTTTTTTCATTGCTTCTGCAGCTGAGTTTTGACATATTTTGTGCACCACCCTTTTAATTTATTTGGTATCCTTTCAATTTATTTGGTATATATCTCTTAATTGATGTCGATACTATTTCTCTGAATTTAAACCATCTCTGGTCTACACTTACATAGTCAGACTTGAAGGAGTAGAGACTTAGTAGAGACCGTCTTCTTGGAAGGCATCAAGTTAATTTTTATCTGCTTTCTCATTAAATGCCTTATTGTGTAGGGCTGGAAATTAATAGAGATAAGGCAAACAGAATGTGCAAAGTAAGTGGAAATTACTCGTCTCTTCCCCGATTACAGTGCAATAGAAGATATTACAAGATGTTGACAGATTGCCATATCTCGGTAGCTTTATATGTAATAATGAGGTCACAGATGCAGAAATCACCAGCAGAACTGGAAAATCGGTCCATATGGCAATTAGGTCTGTAATATGTCAACAAAGCTTTGACTGTACTCCTTTATCGTTTATATGTGTGAGACTTGGAAAATGTCAGTAAAATCAGCACACAGTCTCCATATTTTTCACCAACAATGCTATAGATGAATTCTGAAGATGTTAACCCAACCAAGTTACAAACGATGAAGTGCTGAGAATACGAGGTCTACACAGCCTGCACAAACTTAATGTTGAAAGAAGACTGAAGATTGCAGATTATGTTCTACGCATGTAAGGTGGAAGAATCCCAAAATCAACACTGTTGTGGAAATCAATGGACAGATACAGATGTACAGGAAGACCTGTTAACACCTGGAACTTTTGCAATGAATCTTCAATGCATGGACACAAACTTGGAGGAAGGTGAGAACTTGGCAGCTGATCGAGTGAACTCTGTGAAACCAGTTCCTTGTATGGTACACAGTAAATCTGAGTAAGTTAGTAAGTAAGTAAGTAAGTAAGTAAAGTAAGTACAACTGGGGATTTTGCAAAACTGTTGGATGATCGATATTATTGTCTAGATTTGACACTGTTGGACTTCTACCTTTTCCTTGATGTGTATTCTTCAAATTGTGAATTTTATGAGAAAGCTGATAGGTACTTACCAACCAACCTTCCCTCACATGAACTGACATTGTCTCTTTATAAATTCTACTGTGCTAACAATCATCCACTGAGAATCCTCGACTAGGTCTCCGCAGCTCAAATGAGCCAGTTTCTTTTAAATTTCTGTCTTTGGCTATAATTGTCTTCCAAGTATGGTGACACAACATCCTGTCATGAAACTTTTGCCTTTACACTATTTTACTTTTCTGGACACTGCCTTTTTCTGCACTGTGCACTAAATACACTATGTGAGTAACGCCCAATCTCCAACAACCAATCATGAACTATAAACAGTTGTAAACTCTACCAGGGCACATAACAAACAATTAACATTTGTGTTTTAGTGTTCTAAGCTGTGAGGTCATCAGTGGACAAATAATTTAGTACTTATTCCTGGACAGCCAGAGTGGCCGTGCGGTTCTAGGCGCTACAGTCTGGAACCGAGTGACCACTACGTTCGCAGGTTTGAATCCTGCCTCGGGCATGGATGTGTGTGATGTCCTTAGGTTAGTTAGGTTTAATTAGTTCTAAGTTCTAGGTGACTGATTACCTCAGAAGTCGCATAGTGCTCAGAGCCATTCGAACCTATTCCTGACGTGCTGTTGTTTGGAACAACAACTGACATGATCCAAAATATTACTTTCTTTTATTATAGCTTCACTTTTATTTTGTCTAATGATTACTAATTTCAGTATCAAATTCCATCATCAAGCCACTATATGATCAGAAAGCATAGTGTATCGTTAAAATATTGTTTAATAAACAGATTACCATTATATCATCATTCCTTAAAATAATGTCCAAAGTGGAAGGACAGATGATTAATTTTGAGTATATACAAAAGTCAGAGTACTGAACCGGATATGAAAGAAGGAAAACCAGAAGGGCAGTGAGAGACGGGTGCCTTCTATCACCTTACTTCCTTAATGTTTTCATCAAGGAAGTAATAACAACAACAAAGAAAAGATGGCCAGAATCAAAAGGTAATTTCTGGAATACGCCAAGGAAATGTGATAGGATCATTACATTTACAATGTATATAAATGATCCAGTAGAAAGTGTCAGAGGCTCCTTAATATTGTTCACAGGTACTACACTTGTCCATCAGAAAGTAGCAACAACAGATGGCAGTATCAATTTGCACAATGACCTGCAGAGGATTGGTGAATGATGCAGGCTCTGGCAGTTGACCCTGCACATAAATAAATGTAACATATCACACACACACACACACACACACACACACACACACACACACACAGAAAAAGAAATCCAATACTTTACAACTACACTATTAATGACAAATTGCTGGAAACAGAATCTACCATAAAATATCTAGAAGTAACTATCCAGAGCAACCTTAAAGTGGAATGACGACATAAAACAGCAATAGAAAAGCAGATGCCAGACTAAGATTCACAGGAAGAATTATAAGTGAATGTAAATTACCCCCGTGTCCTTACCCAGTAGGACTGACAGAAGAGAGAAAGAAGATCCAATGAAGTGCGGAGTGTTTTGTCACAGGATCATTTAGTCACTGTGAGATCATTACAGAGATGCTCAGCAACTCCAGTGGTAGATGCCATAAGAGAGCAGTTGTGCATCACGGAAAGATTTACTACCCAAATTTTGAGAGAGTAGTTTCCGAGAAGAGTCTGACAACATAATAGTTTCTCTCATATACAATTCACGAAATGATCACGAGAAGAAAATTTGAGAAGTTAGAGATAATACAGAAGCGTACTGACAGTCATTCTTCCCAAGCACTGTTGACAAGTGGAACAAGGCAGAGGGGATCAGTTGGCTGCCACACACAGTTAGGTGGTTTTTGGAGCATGATGTCGATATGGAAATTTAATTGCATGCATATACACTGCAGATTGATGACATCACAATAGTAAATCAAAGTAGGAACTAAATAAAATGTTTCAGGCCTTAAATCAAGAAGTGGTAAAACTAAAGCTAAAAATGAATACAAAGAAGACAAAAGTTATGGCTACGGACAAGAAAGGAGGTGGAGGTTGAACTGACACAAGAACAGGCAATGAGCAACTCAAGAAAGGAACTGAAATTTAGTATCTCAGTAGCATTTTGCAAGAAAACAATCAATATTTCAAAGCATTCAAGAAAAGAATAGCACAGGTGAAGAGTTCCTTCCAAAATAAGAAGAAGCTGCAACTGAATAAACATATCAGCTTCCACATTAAGAAAATATTTGTAAAGACCTTTGTGTGGAGTGTTCTGTCACACAGATGCAAAATCTGTACATTAGAAAAGCCAAAGGAAGCTCGCCTCAAACCTGCTGAAATGTGGTTCTGGAGGAGAAATACAAGAACTAGCTGCATTGACAGAAAAATCAAAGGAAATAGGAGAGAAGAAAGAACCACTGAAAGTTATAATCCAGGGCAAAGCAAAATACACTGGACACTTAACTGGAGATGATAATCTTTTAAAAAACATTTCTGAAGGCAAGATCGTAGGTAAGAAAACAAGGGGATGACTGAGAACATCCTACTTAAACAATATGATCAATGAATGGTATTTTCATCACGCATGGAGATGAAGACAACTGCTGGAGAGAGGAAGCTGTGGCTGCAGAGACAAGGTTTAACCTTTTGGAAGAGTAAGGACAAACTAATACAAAATATGAGTCTGCATGGTAGCTACATATGGAATAAATGACAACTTCTTGTGTGCTGTCATCTAGTCTCTTACCCCAGTAGGTGTCTTATCTACTAAAAGTAAAGATCACTGTTATGCTTTCAATAGATGTGAACTGCACCCTGAAAATGGTATGTCTAGTTTGCAGTTGTACAGAAGCTTTTTATTTTGCAAAATGGTTCAAATGGCTCTAAGCACTATGGGACTTAACATCTGAGGTCAACAGTCCCCCAGACGTAGAACTACTTAAACCTAACTAACCTAAGGACATCCCTGCCTGAGTTAGGATTCGAACCCGCGACCGTAGCAGCAGCACGGTTCCGGACTGAAGTGCCTAGAACCGCTCGGCCACAGTGGTCAGCTTTTATTTTGCAAAGAAATTTTTGATAATAAGATGAACTGATGCTGGTACTCGCTACTGAAACCAGTAGTACTTAGACACAACAAAAATGTGACTACAGAATTAAGAATAATTTTTCCAAACTATGGAGTATTTTTTTCAAATCAACACCACAATAGAGGAAACTTATTTTAAACTAAAGACACAAAAGAAAAAAAGAGAATCTGTAAAGATCTTGAGTCTCATAAGAGTCTCCTGGGAGGAAAATATAAGATATTTAATTGGTAAACTTGCAAGGCATACTTTTTTATGTTGTATAAACTATGAAACTGTTAGCATCGTCAGCTAAAATTTACTTCTTCTGTCTTAATATACCTTCCTTCACTTACAGCTGCAGTGTGGAGACAGGGGTGAGGGTGGGAGCAGGGATGGGGGTGAGGGTGAGGGCGTACTGCTTTAAAATGGTGATTATTGTGTTGATATTCTTAACAACAGATTTATATCTTTTGCTTATGAAAGTCTGCATGCGATGACAGCTGCACTAGTAATACCTTCACAGGGTCGTATTCAAGTTGCAAGGCTAGATCTATGCCAGCCATGACACGCTCCCAGCCTTTCCTCCTCATGATCTGGTTGTAGCGTCGGGTCTGCAGGGTGTCTAAGCTGATGTTCAGACTGTCAAGCCCTGCCCTCTGCAAGGCAACCAGCTGTCTTGTCAACATGAGGCCATTGGTTGTCATTAAGACACTTTTGAGATCTTTCATTTCCTTCAAGGCACCTGTGAAACAGCAAATTATTCTAAAGAAACTGAAACAAATAATTTGTAACATTGCTGCTGCATATGAAACAAAACTCCAGTTGATAAATTGAAAATACAAATTCCTTAAAAGTCAACTGTACATTTGCCCTAATACCAAGAGATATGAAGGGTAAATAAACTGAAGTGAAGAATGCAAGTTAAGATAGCAATGAAAAAATAATTAGAGGCATAAGATCACCTACTGCAACAGGGAAATGGGAATCAATATGAACCATTACCCAGCTACTGTCAACTCATTCCATGTCTCCATGCACACTGAATAAACCACTGTGGGTTGTACGACAAAGTACATTGTTGTACCACACATTACGGTTTTTCCCCATTCAATGCTCATGTGGAGTGTGGGAAGAATGATTCTTTAAATGGTTCTGTGCATGCTGTAATTAATCTTGCCTTCATGGTCCCTATAGGAGTGGTACATATGTGGTTATTGTATAATCCCTAAATACCTCACTTAATACAGGTTCCTGAAATTTCATAAATTAGGTTTTGTCATATATTTGGCATCTATCTTCACATGTCTGGCATTTCCAATTTTTAGTAGCTTCTTGATGCTCTCCCATGCATCAAATAAATCTATGATCAATCATGCTACACTATTTTGTATACATTCAATGTCTGCCATTAGCCTTATTTGTTATGGGTCGTACTTAAGCAATATTCTAGAATGGGCCACACAAGTATTTTGTAAGCAATGTCTTCTATAGACTGATTGCATTTTCCAGTATCTTACCAATGAATTGAAGTCTGCATTCTGCTTTGCCTACAAGTGCGTCTATGTCACCATTTCATTTCATCCAGATATTTGTATTAGTTGACCAATTAAAACTGTGATTATTTGATAATGTAGTCATACAATACTGTCTTTTTTTTTGTTTTGTGATGTGCTCCAATTTACATTTCTGAAAACTTAAACTCAGTTGCCTATCTTTGGACCAAATTGAAATGTTATGATCTGACTCAAATTTGTGCAGATTTTTTTCAGGCAATAATTCATTATAGACAACTCTATCATCCAGGAAAAGTATGAGGTTCCTTATAATATCGTCTTCCAGAACATTAAGGTACAACATTAATGTAATGGTATAAATTACTATAACTGTATAAATAAGTTTATAAGTGTGTAAAATACATTCAACTATTTGTTACAACAAAATATTGTACCGGTATACTCAGCAAGATGTTAAATCAGCAGATAGCTACATTTTATGTTCAACATTTTGTGTACAGCATATATGCTGGAAAGGATTTATACCCAAATTAAATAAATCTGAAGAAATGGTAGTGCGTGTCTGGAAAAAAAATCCGTAAAAACTCATACAGTCCAATTTGCTATTATGTCACTGTTACTGAAATATAATACAAAGTAACTGAATTTGATGAACATTCTCAGAGTGCAATATGCCTCAGAGTGAAATGCACAGTAATGTCAACATTATTTTTCAAGGCTATGTTTGTGAAAATGGATGAAAGCAAACCACACATTTTGTTCTCAATCTGCGGAAGCATTATGCACTGTGAAACACTGTACTGCTGTTCTACATAAAAGCTGTCTCATTGCCAACATCTTTCCCCTGCTGGCTGTTCTACACTTCTCATCATTGATTCAACACGTTGTAAGATATTTTATGCTGTATGACACCACAGTCCAGTCTGGTTAGGACAGCATAAAAATAATATATGAATTTCAGTATTGAAACTGGAACAGCAGAACAGTTCTCATCACACTGGATATCAAATCGAGGTTGGATTACAGCCATGGGTACATCATTTCATGCTACTTAACTGTATGTCATATGTCAGAGTTCTTCAACTGTAGTGGCTGGCGACTGGTGGCTGGCGACCGGTGGCTTACCCATCTCTTGGCATCCTGTGAACAGACGTTCTCCACAGGTGACAGATTTGAAGAAAATGCTGGATACGGCAACAGTGGAACACTCTCTGTATCGAGGTAGCTCAGTACAGCTCAGGTGATGTGTAGTCTTGCATTATCTTGTTAAAAGATAACATCACGGACCCCTTGAAAATAGGGCACAGCGATAGGCCTTAACAAAACACAAATGCAATGACTGCTGTCCAAATTACTGGATATGTGAACCAGAAGTTGTGACATGTATCCAGTTGCACCCCATACCATCACATCACATGCTGGACCCGCATGAGAATGACAGGTACAATCTGGCCAGGTCTGTTAGCATCAGAGCCTCCACACACAAGTACATCAATTGTGACGATGTTGCAGAACCGAGACTCATCTGATACAATGACACAGTGCCATTCCTTTGTCTGGCATTGTTGTCAGTTGCACCGCTGTCAGTTCAACTCTCTCTAGAGCTGCATTAATGGCTTGACAGTCTGTGCTGCTCCAGATGCCATCACATTGTATGTGTGGATACTTGTCTCACTGTATACAAGCCCACTTCCTGACTAAATGTACACAACTTCACTGCAGGATCATGTACGCATGAGCGAACACTTGTCTGCCCTCTCAGGTGCTAGTTGGATGGCACTACGGAGGCCCTGCAAGGCATTTAGCATGGCCCTCCTGAACCTACAAATTCTATGTTTACACAAATTGAGATTCTGAGCAATGCAAGCAGCAATATAGTGAAACAATAAACCAGAGTCTCAGCAGACCATGAGCCTGCAACTGCCAAATCTGGAATGCTGATAAACATTTCTCCTTCTTCCATTATGCTTAACACGGTCATCGTGTAAACAACCAACACTGAAATAGAAGTTCTGAATGAGAAACCTGCTCCATAAGCTTTTCTTGCATACAGAATATGCATGGGAGTGCTGAAAAGTAATGCCTCTGAATTTTTTATTCTGTTCTCAATATCGGTCGAGGTATGACACATCACGCATATTACTTGGTCAACTTTCCCACTTCACTGACTTTTGGCACACCTCCCTCCCGCAAACAGATGGTGTCGCAATAGGCAGCCCACTCTGACCAGAGATTGTGAATATGTTTACGGTGCGCTTCGAAGAAGAGGCCCTGATGTCATCCAAATGGAAATCCATCTTCTTCTTCTTCTTCTGTTATGTGGATAACACACTTGTCATCTGGCCTCATGGAAGAGACAAACTTCTTGACTTCTTTGTACATCTGAACTCCACACGCCACAAAATCAAATTCACAATGGAGACCAAAGAAGAGGGAAGACTACCATTCCTGGACATCATAGTCAGGAGAATAACGGATAGCACCTTGTGCCACAGCTTGTATCTGACTCTATAAAACACATAAACGCAGTTCTCCCTATGTCACTGTGAATAATTTCAATAACAAAAACTGAGATGAATGTTGCAGCGTACATTTAATTTCCACTTTGGCTTTGCATTCAAGATCAGTCTTACCTGAGAGTGCAACATTACATCTTTGGTTAATTTAATTATATGTTCATTAGATTTTGGTTATAAGGCACGTTTTGCTGCCTAATGTTTCATCTCCAAATACTGGAAACAATCCATGGAGGAAGAGGAGTATGTAAGACTTTGGTGGACCAGGTTGGAAGAATCTGTGAATTTCAATACTCTGTAGAAGAGCTCAATCATTTGAAAATAACTTTCAGACCTTGTGGCTATTCTAACAGATATACATAGGGCACTTCATTCTAAAATATTTGGATCTTTCAGTGAGAAACAAGCAACTAGAGGAAAAGTTCTGTTGCCATTTGTAAAAACTGTCGCAGATAACGACCTCCGTGTGCTATGAAGAGAAGGTATTGACGCAGTGCTTAAACCAAACTGAAGACCACAACAGCAGCCATACTCAAGCAAATTGCTATGCAGTAGTTTCAGTGAATTTGACAATGATGTGGCTGCTTTCATTGTGGCCCAGTCATATTGTGGGGTAGAGAATGCCAGTGACTGGGCTGGATTTGTAGGTGACAGATGGATTTTTGGCAAAGCCTTGTATCAATACCTCCTTAATTATTGAGCTGAAAAACTGTAAAAAACATCATACAGTAAAATCACACAAAAAAATTTCCTATTTCCGCAGGTATTGTGCCTTCTGTTTCTTTTTCATTACAAAAACATATTGATTCAAGTTTATAGAGTCACAACTATGTCACTGTGATTTGTGTAACACACATTCTGGAACATGTTCCAGGAATGTCATGAAACAGACAGCTTTAAATACTTACTCTAGCTCATCTTTCAAGACTTGCATGCCAACAACAACACCATCTATCCATTCTGTTTTTATTTCACTTTCATGTTAAGATTTCTCCACAAAGGATGTCATCTGCCATGTAGGCAGTGCAAGAGGAAATTCCACACTCACATTTGGGTAATCAAGTGGATTCTGTGTCTTGTCAGAACCAAGTACAATCAACCCAATATCATCTTTACCACTGGTAAATATCTGGAAACATATTAAATGGTAAAAATAAGTTTTGTTTATAACAAGTTGTATACCAATAGAAACATCACACACAGATACTCTTTATAAAATTATTTAATTGGATAGATAAAAAATCTACTCACCAAGCAGTGGCAGAACACACACATAAAAGACTGTTGTGATAGGCAAGCGTTTGGAACCAGTGACTCCTTCTTCAGGCTGAATGGTTGCAGGGGAAGCAAGAAGGGTGAAGGAAAAGGACTGGAGAGGTCTAAGAACAGGGTTAGATTTTGGGAAAGTTACCCAGAACCATGGCTCATGGGTGACTTACCGTACAGGATGAGAAGGAAAGACTAATTGTTGGAGACTGCATCGGGCAAGATTCGGAAACCTGAGAGCTTAAAGGTGGAAGACAGGGTAATATGCAAGACAGAGATTACTACTAAAACTGTACATGATTTAATAAGAGTGAGAAGCTAAGTGTATTGTATGCAACAGCTGTGGGAGGGGGCAGTGAAAATAGACGGAAAAGACAATGAAAGATGTAGAAAGCTAAAACGGAGTGAAGCAAAGAGTAATTACAGTGAAGAAAAGCTGAGACAGGAGAAATTAACGTAAATTGAGGCGAGGTGGGTGGTGAGAACCAAGGACACATTGTAGTGCTAGTTCCCACCTGCGGAGTTCTGAGAAACTGGTGTCTGGCGGAAGAATCCAGGTGGCATGTGTGGTGAAACAAGTGCCGAAGTCATGTATGCCATGTTGTAGAGCATGCTCTGCAACAGGATATTGTGAGTTTCCAGTATATACACTATGACTACGCCAATTTATCCTAACTGATAATTTGGTGGTAGTCATGCAGATGTAGAAAGCTGAACAGTGTTTACATAATAGCTGGTATATGACATGTGTCGTTTCTATTTCTCGCCTGATCCGCAGTTCTGTGTGACTTTCCCAAAATCTACACCTTTTCATGGAACTCTCCAGGCCTTTTCCTTTACCCTTCTTCCTTCCCCTTCAACGCTTCTGTCTGGAAGAGCCACTGTCTTTTATGTGTATGTTCTGCTGCCGCTTGGTGAGTAGATTTTTTATCTATTCAATTAAATAAATTTATTAGTAATTTATTGTTTTTGTTGTTATAGTTACTCTTTATAACCTACTTAAAATACATCACGTACCCTCCTCTCCACAATTCTTTGAACACATAGTTTTGCCTTTTGTAAAAAATCACTGCGTTTCTGTATAACATACTTGGACTCAAAGTGTCCAACATCTATTACAATTATAAACAGATGAAAGAAAGTCATTGTATTTATTGGCAGTATTACGCAATCAAATATTTTGAAAGAGTTCCAGTGGTATAAATTTACAATATCTTACAATTAAATATATACGTTTATCTTTATATCAATTCTTAGCAATAATATAATAGTATAAATTGTAGAATCAATATAGCCATTTTTAATGTAATGACTGCAATATAAATACAAAATAACAGCGGTAAGTTATAACAAATGAGAGGGAGAGAGAGAGAGAAAGAGAGAGAGAGAGAGAGAGAGAGAGAGAGAGAGAATGAGGCATTTAGACAATGTTTCATTACAGTGTGAAACTTATTAGAATTAAAATGAAGCCATAGTGAATTATTACATTCCAAAAATAATAATTATTGTGTTCTTTCACCCCAAAATAATACATTCATTAGGCAATGTATACTTTTAATTTCAGAAATTTTTACAACAGCTCTGAACTTCACAGTTTCGATGAATTTATTACATGTGTCAATGAATGAGGGTTGATAACATTGCTTTAGTCATTCAATTGTTCATCATGTGATATTCGCAATGTTCTTAATAACTTCTTATGTAAAGTTCTATCATCAAAAAGATAATCTACGTAAGTTTTAAAAGTCGCGAATCTTTAAACAACAACTTGAAAATGGGTATATCAGAATTTTGTATACATTCTAGCATTGCTAGATTTACTTTTAAATTTTAAAGTATATGAGCAGATTGAGCGACTTTCCATCCAGAAAATTTGCTGTTGGCAAGACCTCACTACAAAGAAGAATGGTCTTTCCGGAGTCAAATGCTAAAAAATTCATAAATACCAGCATTGTAAGTGATACAAACAGGTATTAAGCACTGGGCATAAATATCGTTCTGCTTGGCGAGAAAAAAAGTAGGTAGATGAAAGAGTAAATTGGGTGCAAGGATTGAACATAAACTCACCCAAATTGCAAAGGTTAAAAAAAAAAAAAAAAATAACAATAGGGTCACTGCTCAAGAATTGAGAACTGCCCCCCCCCCCCCCTTTTCTTTTACAGGCTTGCTTTCACTTTTCAGATGAGACCATGTCCCCCATATGTGAAGAAAATAGCCAATATGTAAAGAGAATTACAGATAAAGCGTTTTCTAGAGTGAGATTTTCACTCTGCAGCATAGTGTGCACTGATTTGAAACTTCCTGGCAGATTAAAACTGTGTGCTGGACCAAGACTCAAACATGGTGATCGTAAACACAGACCTGTGCTGCCATTTTGGGAGGTAGATCTCGTATCTGGAAAGAGGAGATGACAGTTAGGGTACTATGGGTGACAAGCTGCCATCAATTTTTGATGGTGCAGAACCCACAATAGTGGAACTGCTGCCTAGTCCAAAGTCACCTGTTACCAGTCTTACCCCACAATAGTGTATCGAATCCAGATGTAATGTCGAAGCTGATAAAAAGTCATATGAGAGATTCCTGTAATCTAGGTGTGACTGCACCAGTGCTACATACAGCCATATCAAAGTAGAGTGGACCACACCGTGGTCGGTGTCGCTGAGGCATAGAAGAGCATTCAGGTGTGACATACATGTCTGCTTTAGTTGGCAAAGACGGGGAAGCCATGTCAACTAGGCATCAAAGACCGGTCCTAAAAAACACAATGACAGAAATGCATAACGTAGGTCATGGCAGCCAAGAAATGGATGCTATGAGTGAAAGCCCAGGATTGTGCTTGGTGTATTGCTAGCTGCATTCTGCCTCCAGCAATAGCCGTCGCGGACGAACAGAAAAGATGGGGACACCATATGTCATGCAGCTGCCGCCAGATCATTGATAGCCACAAAAAGGAGAGTGACACTCAAAACAGAACCTTGTGAAAGCCCCTTCTCCTGCAGGGTGGGGGGGGGGGGGGGGGATGCTACAGGAGGCACCAACCTGTACCCAAAAAGTGTGACATGGAAGAAAGTTCTGGATAAAAATCAGGAGTGGGCCATGGAGGCCCCACTCCTTTAAGGTGGCAAGGATGTTATGGCACCATGTTGTATCATAAGATATATATGCAGATCAATGAAAACTGCAACAAGGAACTGATGCTGAGCAAAAGCTGTTCAGATAGCACACTTCAAGTGGACTAAATTATCTTCATTAGAGCGCCCTTGGCGAAAAGCACCCTGGATCGAAGCCAAAAGATCCGGGGATTCAAGGACACAATCCAGCCTTCGACTAACCATATGTTCAAGTAACTTGCAGGACACTGAGTAAACAATCTGGACGACAGCTGTCCGTTTGAAGAGGCAATTTATCTGATTTCAAAATTGGAATATCGGCATTTTCTCGCTACTGGGAATAGAATTCTGCATTGCACCAGGGATGGTTAAAGAAAGGCCAGGTACACTGATGGAAAAATTTGCAACACCAAATAATAATTTATGTAGAGTAATGAAATACCAGGAATATGTGGTGTCACCGCCAGACACCACACTTGCTAGGTGGTAGCTTTAAATCGGCCGTGGTCCATTAGTACATGTCGGACCCGCGTGTTGCCACTGTCAGGGATCGCAGACCGAGCGCCACCACAAGGCAGGTCTCGAGATGCGGACTAGCACTCGCCCCAGTTGTACGGACGACGTAGCTAGGGACTAGCAAGTGTGGTGTCTGGCGGTGATACCACATTAAGAAGCTTTGGCTCTCGTGTTTGGTGTTACTAAGTTCCATGATTTCTTGTATGGTCGTCACTTTACCATCATCACCGACGCACAAACAGTTTGTAAATATTGCTGAAACAATGCAGGGGCGGATGCACACCCGAATGGCAGCCTTTTGAATCGGTACAAGCCAAGATGCGTGTTAACCACCAAGACGCGCTGGGATTCGGCGTCCACTGGGACTTGCAAGTACGCATCTGCTAGGTCCAACTTCGAAAAGTATTTACCCCGTCCGCCGGGCGCACTGCACGGCCCAGTAAACTGCCCTCGCACGCGTCCGCGCAGCTGCCGCCTCGCTCTAAACCAGGTGTGCCGTGACAGCATACAACTGCAGTGAAATCATGCCCGCGGTGTGCTACTAGACATTTGCGTGAAAATTGCCCGTCACGCCAAGCTATTTGTTTTTACTGTAATAAGAAAGGACATGTTCAAAGTGTTTGCCAGAAAAAGCTCAGATCAGACACTCTTAATCATTCCAAGCCCTTTGCTTCGCGCCGGAATCGAACCAAGAATACTCAGGCTCGTGCACCTTCGCCCATGGACATTCATGTAGTTAATTCCACTTCGTCCAGTGCCACTGTCTCTAACAGTGACTGTGTTCGTCCCACAAATGCTGTGCGTCGACGTTGCCGGAACTCGCGTCAAGTCGCAAGTGCTTCTGTACCAGTGTCAGTTCAAATTGCATGAGACAGTCGCTCTTGTCGTCACCAGGACACTAAACTTTTTGTAGATTTGGACTTAAATGGCAAGGTCATACCATTCCAGCTTGATACCGGAGCTGCAGTTTCATTGCTCAATCATGACACGTACAAACAACTGGGCAAACCTCTGTTGCGTGCCGCAAATGTTAAGTTAAATAGTTATTCAGGTCAGAATATCCCTGTGTTAGGACAGTGCACCCTTCTTGCAACATACAAGGGACAAACAAAACTTGTGTCATTTTACGTTCTTCGTTCTTCTACTGCAGTGAACTTGTTTGGTTTAGATTTATTTCAGTTGTTTAACATGTCTATAGTAAATCAAGACCTATCAGTGAACCAGCCTGTACCTCCGTGTACAGCGCAGAAATTCATTCGCTGGTCTATTTTCCTCTCGCATTACCGCTACGATATCTTTTATCGGTCCACTGCTAAGCACGGAAACGCCGATGCGTTGTCCCGTTTGCCTGTTGCTGAGGATAGAGCATTCGACTCTTCCGAACTTGCTTGTATGCTCATTGATTCGGAAACCGATGACGTGGTCAAATCGTTTCCGATTGATTTTCGTCGTGTAGCTACAGCCACAGCTGCTGACCCGGTCCTTGCTACCGTTTTGCGTTTTGTTGCTACGCAATGGCCTTTGTCAAAGTCTCGGATCGAGGATCCGTTGGTTCGCCGATTTTTTGCTCACAAGGAGAGACTTTTTGTTCGACGTGGTGTTTTGTTGTTGCGTTCTGATAATGATCAGTCCAGAGTCGTGGTCCCACGTTCGTTACAGTCCTCTGTTTTACGGCTTCTTCACCAAGGACATTGGGGTATAGTGCGAACGAAACAACTTGCTCGTCAGCACTGTACTTGGTTCGGCATCGATGCTGCGATTACGAATATGTGTTCTTCTTGCATGGCGTGTGCCGAACAACAATCAGCACCGCCGCGGAAAATATTTGCATGGCCAAAAGCCACTTCCCCTTGGCAACGCTTGCACATCGATTTTGCTGGTCCATTCTGGAATGCTCGGTGGTTTATTCTGGTAGATGCCTTCAGTAATTTTCCTTTTGTTGTCCGGATGTCTTCCACGACGTCAACTGCCACCATCCAAGCGTTGTCTGCTATCTTTTGCATTGAAGGTCTTCCGCAGACTATTGTTTCTGACAATGGCCCACAATTCATGTCCGCAGAATTTCAGTCATTCTGCCAGGCCAATGGTATTCAACATCTGACATCCGCGCCGTTTTCGCCTCAGTCAAACGGTGACGCTGAACGATTGGTCCGGACTTTCAAGTCACAGATGTTGAAGTTGAAAGAGTCGCATTCTCGGGAGGACGCGTTGTTGCTCTTTTTGTCTTCGTATTGCTCTCAGCCCCGAGATGGTCGCTCGCCGGCTGAGTTGCTCCACGGTCGTCCTCATCGAACCTTGATGTCTTTGCTGCACCCGCCGCATCAGGTTCCTGTGCAGCGGCAGACTTCTGCTTTTGCTCCAGGCGACGTTGTATTTTATCGCAACCATCGAGGTTCACGGCGTTGGCTCGCAGGGCGCATTCTTCGCTGCCTCGGCCGCGCGATGTATATGGTTTTGGGGGCCTCTGGTGAGGTGTGTCGGCATCTCAATCAGCTGCGCCTCTGTCGTCGCACGGGTTCTGCCGCTCCCCGTCTGCTTTCAGCGACGGTGCCGTCCGGTCAGTGCCCTGGGGACCCATCTACTGGCTCGCCTCATCCCCAGGTGTTACCGACGATGAATTCCATTTTGCCCTATGGCGACGCGCCGCTGCCGCCTCCGCCGCCGCCGCCTGTCCTCCAGCCGGCGCCGCCCACAGTGGACGCTTCGCTGCAGCCGCCAAGCGCCTCCCTGGGTCACGCGCCGCCCATCGCTTCCCGTGACCAGCTGTCCTCCACCATGGAACTCTTGCCCGCTCCGGACCACATGGGGTCTTCGCGGTCGACCCTTCGGCCCCTCCTGTCTCTTTACAGGCACATACACCGCATGTTGATGTGCACCCTGGACTAGGTTTTCAGGCGTTTCCTAGATCCCCTCGCACCGAATGGCTGGGTGCGGGTGGCACAGCCTCGCCTGTTGTTAGTTTCCCCACCTCATCGCATACGTCAACATGGGGTCCTCCCCACGGCGGGCGGAAGCCTTATAACATGACCGTTCGCCGATTTGCGGGGGAGGAATGTGGTGTCACCGCCAGACACCACACTTGCTAGGTGGTAGCTTTAAATCGGCCGCGGTCCATTAGTACATGTCGGACCCGCGTGTCGCCACTGTCAGGGATTGCAGACCGAGCACCACCACAAGGCAGGTATCGAGATACGGACTAGCACTCTCCCCAGTTGTACGGACGACATAGCTAGCGACTATACTGACGAAGCCTTGCTCCTTTGTCGAGCCGATAGTTAGAATAGCCTTCAGCTAAGTCAATGGCTACGACCTAGCAAGGCGCCATTAGTAACATTGCATGTATCTAAAGAGTCTCACTTGTATCACCACATTCCCCAGATGTACCAAAAGGATGGATTAAAGTTAAGTATTACAGAAGCTACGTACTTTTCTGTATAGCATTCGTTACGTATCCTGTTTCAGACCTCACGCCCATCTGCGTGAGCGTAGCGCATGCCTTTCGGCTTCCTCTCATTGTGTCTAGGCTGTCTTGTCTACACACAACAGAATATATTTGTTGAGTCAACGTATGTAAAGTGATTAACGTTGCAGGATCAGAGATCAATGTGAGTGTGAGATAAGCCACTGCAAATGTAAATGCAAATGCTGGTACGCCGTTGTACACTTGTCATGTGTCAGTTTGTGGGATGGAGTTTTATGCCTGTTGCACTTGGTTGGCCAATATAAGGACAGTTAATGATGTTTGTGGATGGGTTGAAGCTGTCATCAGATGATGTCCAATATGTGCTCGATTGGAGGTAGAGCTGGTTATCGAGCAAGCCAAGGCAATATGTTGACACACTATAGCATGTTGGCTTACAACAGCAGTATGTGAGCAAGTGTTATCCTATAGAAAAACATCTCCTGGAATGCTGTCAGCGTTCGTGGGATTCATACAGACAGTTTTGTCAGTGGAAAAGCGAAAGCCATTGTTAATGCTCCAGGAGTAAAGACAATCAAGACATTGCTGAAGGTGCCACTAAGTGAGACAGGTTCATAGAGAACTGCAATAGAAGGCAAAATCGTCAAAAAAAAGGGAGCCGGAGATGCCCAGTGGGAGACAGGCCATTATAGGGTTAATGGCGATAGCAAAGAGAATGACACTCAGAATGGAACCCTGAGACACACCATTTTCCTGGATAAAGGTGTCCGACAAGGCAGACCCTTCATGCACCTCGAAAACTCAGTCTTTTAAAAATGTCTGAAGGAAACAGGGTAGGTGGCCATGGAAGCCCCACATGTGAAGAGTATGGAGGGTACTAGCTCTCTAGCAGGTGTCATAGGCCTTCACCAAATCGAAAAACACGGCGACAATCTGGGATTTCTGCAGAAATCCATTCATGACTTTGGTGGGCAAAATAATGAGACGGTCCACTGCAGAATGCCGTGTTGAAAGCCACACTGTGCATTCATCAAAAATTGTGAGACTCGAGCCACCATATCATCCGGGCATGAATCATATGTCCCATCACCTTGCGAACACACTGGTAAGAGAGATGGAGTGGTAGCTAGAAGCTAATTTCGGCAAGAGCTGGATTTCCATCAATAAATTGAGTTGAAGTCTGCTGTTGTGGTCTTCATCCAACTACTGGTTTGGTGCATCTCACCAGCCTATTCCAGCCTTTGTAAGCCTCTTCATCTCTGCATAGTATTTCAACCTAAATCCACTTAGAATGGTGAACCACCATTCAGAGAATAACTTTTTAACAACACAGTTTGACTTCTGTAAAGGCTTCTATACTGAGAATCAAACATAATATCTCACAAATTCAATTCCAGTAGAATTAAATAGTGGAAATTATCCCCTCTGTAATCTTGCCAAAGCCTTTGACTGTTTAGATTAAAAAATTCTGTGAGGGGAAGCTAAAATAGTATGGCATTAAAAGTCTTCCCCTTGCATGGATTGAGTTGTACTTTAACTACAGAAAATGGAAGGTCACATTAACAAATGATAAGACAGGAATAAGATTAAACTCAAAAAGGGAGAACATAAAATATGGTGTGGCACACAGTGTTTGCTGCCAAGTCCACAAAAATGATTTACTTCCGGCACTGGAGGGCTTAGGAAAAACTCTAATGTTTTGCAGTGCCACAAACTTATTGATGCAAGATCTAAACTCATCCATACCAGAAACATCCAGGAGAATAACAGAACAGGCGTGTACTGATCCACAGGTACCAGCTTAATGCCTAAAAACTTGTATTGTGCAGTTCTAAAGAAATAAAAGTGACTTACAGATACGAATATCAAAAGTAGGGATAAATAGGCAATTAGGCTCCCGTGTTCTAAGTTCCTGGGTATGCAGATACCACTCACGTGTGAGTTTAGGATGAACTCAGCAATTCAGAACTGCAATACTAGAAGCAAAAATAATTTCCATATATAAAAACCTAACATCAGGGTTGCCACAAGTTTCTCCAAGTGAAATTCCCTGATATCTCTGATTCCACAGACACATTTTAGAATTTTTCCCCGACAAATTTTGAGGTCTCAAGGGGAGGTAAAGACATAAGTCGACAAAAGAATGTAAGGGCTTTGTATTTCTCCCCCATTTTGTTTTAGGGCGCAAAAACAACTAGGGTCATATGTGTCCATGCCAAAACTGTGAAACACAAAGGTGAGGAGAGGAGTTAAAAATGATTACATGTCAACGTTTAATGACAGGAGAGAGGACAGCTACAATCAGGGATGTGGAGAAAGGTCTATGAAGTACGCAATAGGTAAATGGAGGCCCAGAACTAAAAGTTAAATGGCCTTCACCATATTGCTACAACTGATAAGAAGTAAAACACGGTCGACAGCCCACGCATTGTTCACTAAAACGGCCAATAACTCAGATGGCAAACCCAAACGGGAACGTAAACGGTAAAAAAAAAGAGCACCCTCTCAGGAAACAGCAGACAGTTAAAAGTTGGGTGCAATGTACACAAAGTAGTGGGGGAGCACCACTTAACAAATGGTGATGGCTAAAAAGGCAGTGCCCAATATGCAACCTAGTTAAAATGACCTCCTCGCTGCAGGACGACTGAGAGGAGGTTGTCCAAGCCACTGGAAGAGGCTTAATAACCCAGAGCTTATTCCTATGAATGGAGGACCAGTGGCGATGCCAAAGTGACACCACCTCCTGACAGAAAGCAACAAGAGATCATCAGAGGGAATGCAAGAATTATTGGGCTGAAGTACGAGGAATGCAGCTTTGGCAGCAGTGTCAGCAACCTCTTGGACCGATATGACCTGGAACCGACGTAAACATCACAGTGGCTCCATAAAAAGTGAGCAAGTGGAAGCTTTCCTGGAACTGGTGCACTAAGGGATGGACAGTCTACAGTGCACAGAGGCTTTGAAGGGTGCTGAGAGAGTCTGAGCAGTGACACAGTTGAAAAGAGTATGTCACCAGATGTACTCCATGATCTGATACAGGGTGAAGAGCTCTACTGTAAATACTGAGCAATGTGCCGGAAGTCAGTACCAAAAAATGTTGGTTGACGTTGAAGGCACACCTGACACCATGGTCAGTCCAAGAGCCTTCAGTGTACACAAAGATACTGTTGCAAAAATCCATGCATAGGTCGTGAAACTGAAGGCGAGCCTGAAGGTCAAGGTGAAGATGGGCTGCCACATGAAGCCAAGATGGTGAAGGGTTCACACCCATCGAAAAAGCTGCAGGGAGCATGAAGTCGGAGGACCAAGATAGTTTTGTATAAAGCAGGAGCCTCAGGAATTTTGTAGTTTCAATGAATGGAAGAGCAACAGGCCTAAGACGTCCGGTGGCTGCACGAAAAGCATTATTCGACACATTGGCATTGCTGTCAGGCTTCCTCAGAGCCATAATCCGTTGGTAGCAGGCACCCACTGCAGTAGTAGCCCTCGGGTGGCCTGAGCAAGGTATGTCACTGATAGTTCCTGTCCCTCTCTATCTCTTCCATGTCCGAACAACATTGCTACGGTTCACTCCACGATGTCTGGACATTACCCTTGCTGAGAGCCCTTCTTGGCAAAGTGTAATAATGCAGATGCAATCGAACTGCAGTAAGGATCATCTAGGCATTGTTGAACTACAGACAACATGCCCTGGATTCCTCATGTCGACAGCAGAAGAAAGCCGACACTTCTGTAGGACCTCATGGAGCAGGATCCTCTTGCCTCTGTGCCCTGTAGCAGTGAGTTTTCGCAGACTGACACTTGGCAGCTGCCGAGGTGACACCCCTTCCTATTGTCCTCATCGTGACTGTCCTCCAATGGAACTTTTGCAGACTTTGATCCAACAAAGAGGATTTATGACTGCTTTTAGAATCGCAGCTTCTACTTGTACTCTGCCTTCAGGAAACAAAATTGCATCCTCACGACTGCTTTGAGCTTTTGTATTTCTTCCTGGTCTGTTTTGACCTTCCGCTCGAGGTTGGCATTCTGTCTCATGAAGGAGTCATGCTGCTCATATGGGATGACATTCATAGTCAACCCATCCATCTCCCTGACTACCTGTCATCAAGCTGTTGCAGTCTGTCTTTTCCTTCCTCACTTGAACTTTTCCCTTTCTACCATTTACATCCCTCAATCATTTGATGTCACCAGGTTCGACTTCCTCCAGCTTATTGGACAGCTTCCTCGCCGATTTCTGCTGCTTGGGGACTTTAATGCACACCATCCCATTTGGGGCTCTTCCAGAACCTATCCGAGAGGTGCCCTCTTCGCTGCCATTCTTAATCAACTTAACCTTTTCATCTTTAACACAGAAGCACCCATGTTGCTTTCAGACTCGTCGCACTCCTATTCCCATTTGGACCTTTCCTTCTTCACTGCCCGTCCTGCACATCATCTTGAACGGTCCGTTCTTTCTGGCACCTACTCGAGCGACCATTTCCTGTGTGCTATCCATTTGCTGACTCCTACCCCACCTTCGTGCACATCGAAATGGCAGCACACTAAGGCTGACTGGAGACTTTACCCCGCCCTGGCGACCTTCAACGAACATGATTTCCACAGTTGTCACAGGTGGAATTTCTTACAAACATTATCCTTACCGTCGCAGAACATTCCATTCCTCACACTTCCTCTTTACCATGCTGTGTCCCAATCCTTTGGTGGACTGAAGCCTGCTGCGATGGAATTCGCATTCTTCAGGATAACCAAAAAGGTAACTGAACTTCATTCACTAGTTCTTTTAACAGTTTCACCCCCCTCTTCCATCGTGTGCACCAACTTCCGATGGTTCTCTGGGAGCAAGATCCATTCCCCAATTTTCATCCTGACAGTAGCAGACAGTATCATCGTGTACCATATTGCTATCTCCAACACCTTGGGTCGCCATTTTGCAGAAATTTTGAGCTCCTCCCACTATCATCCTGCCTACCTCTATTGGAAATGGGCAGAGAAGACTCAGGCAATACCCTTCTCTTCTCAGAATCGTGTGTGTTACTGTGCTGCCTTTACTATGAGGAAGCTAGCTCACGTTCTCACTTCATCTCAATCCTCTGCCCTGGACCAGACACTGTTAATTTTCAAATGTTGCAGCACCTTTCTCTTGTGGGCAAGCACTTTTTGCTTAATACGTACAACCGGACCTGGGCAAGGGGCATGTTATTAAGCCACTGTTGTGAAGCCACTGTTATACCCACACCTAAGCCCGGTAAGGACAAACAACTTCCTTCTGGCTATCACCCACTTTGTTTACCCATGTCATGAATGGTTTTCTGTGGAAATCCCAGACTGGCTGTGTTTTTCAATTTGGAGAAAGCCTACGACATTTGTTGGGGACTAGTATCGTTTGTACTCTCTACACATGGCGCCCACTTCCTGTCTTATCATTTGTTAATGTGACCTTCCATTTTCTGTAGTTAAAGTACAACTCAATCCATGCAAGGGGAAGACTTTTAATGCCATACTGTTTTAGCTTCCCCTCACAGAATTTTTTAATCTAAACAGTCAAAGGCTTTGGCAAGATGACAGAGGGGTTAATTTCCACTATTTAATTCTACTGGAATTGAATTTGTGAGATATTATGTTGGATTCTCAGTATAGAAGCCTTTAGAGAAGTCGAACTGTGTTGTTAAAAAGTTATTCTCTGAATGGTGGTTCACCATTCTAAGTGGATTTAGGTTGAAATACTATGCAGATGAAGAGGCTTACAAAGGCTGGAATAGGCTGGTGAGATGCACCAAACCAGTAGCTGGATGAAGACCACAACAGCAGACTTCAACTCAGTTTATTGATTGAAATCCAGCTCTTGCCGAAATAAGGTCTCTGTCTCTCTCTCTCACTCTCTCTCTCTCTCTCTCTCTCTCTGACACACACACACACACACACACACACACACACACACACACACACACACACTCTTCCTTCTAGCTACCACTCCATCTCTCTTACCAGTGTGTTCGCAAGGTGATGGGACATATGATTCATGCCCGGATGATATGGTGGCTCGAGTCTCACAATTTTTGATGAATGCACAGTGTGGCTTTCAACACGGCATTCTGCAGTGGACCGTCTCATTATTTTGCCCATCCATGTCATGAATGGTTTTCTGCAGAAATCCCATATTGTCGCTGTGTTTTTCGATTTGTGAGAAGGCCTATGACACCTGCTAGAGAGCTAGTACCCTCCATACTCTTCACATGTGGGGCTTCCATGGCCACCTACCCTGTTTCCTTCAGACATTTTTAAAAGACTGAGTTTTCGAGGTGCATGAAGGGTCTGCCTTGTCGGACACCTTTATCCAGGAAAATGGTGTGTCTCAGGGTTCCATTCTGAGTGTCATTCTCTCTGCTATCACCATTAACCCTATAATGGCATGTCTTCCACTGGGCATCTCCGGCTCCCTTTTTTTTGACGATTTTGCCTTCTATTGCAGTTCTCTATGAACCTGTCTCACTTAGTGGCATCTTCAGCAATGTCTTGATTGTCTTTACTCCTGGAGCATTAACAATGGCTTTCGCTTTTCCACTGACAAAACTGTCTGTATGAATCCCACGAATGCTGACTGCAAATTTGTATGTCCGTCTGGTTATTTGACCTGTTGTGCTGCCATTCACAAACAGCATTCCAGGAGGTGTTTTCCTACAGGATAACACTTGCTCACATACTGCTGTTGTAAGCCAACATGCTATAGTGTGTCAACATATTGCCTTGGCTTGCTCGATAACCAGCTCTACCTCCAATCGAGCACATATTGGACGTCATCTGATGACAGCTTCAACCCATCCACAAACATCATTAACTGTCCTTATATTGGCCAACCAAGTGCAACAGGCATGGAACTACATCCCACAAACACACACACATGACACATGTACAACAGCGTATCAGCATTTACATTTACATTTGCAGTGGCTTATCTCACACTCACATTGATCTCTGATCCTGCAACGTTAATCACTTTACATACATTGTCTCAACAAATATATTCCTGGTATTTCATTACTCTACATTAATTATTTTTGGGTGTTGCAAATTTTTCCGTCAGTGTACCTGGCCTTTCTTTAACCATCCCTGGTGCAATGCAGAATTCACTTCCCAGTAGCGAGAAAATGCCGTTTTTCCAGTTTTTAAATCAGATAAATTGCCTCTTCAAACGGACAGCTGTCGTGCAGATTGTTTACTCAGTGTCCTGCAAGTTACTTGAACATATGGTTAGTCGAAGGCTGGATTGTGTCCTTGAATCCCCGGATCTTTTGGCTTCGATCCAGGGTGCTTTTCGCCAAGGGCGCTCTACTGAAGATAATTTAGTCCACTTGAAGTGTGCTATCTGAACAGCTTTTGCTCAGCATCAGTTCCTTGTTGCAGTTTTCATTGATCTGCGTGTATATCTTATGATACCACATGGTGCCATAACGTCCTTTCCACCTTAAAGGAGTGGGGCCTCCATGGCCCACTCCTGATTTTTATCCAGAACTTTCTTCCATGTCACACTTTTTGGGTACAGGTTGGTGCCTCCTGTAGCATCCCCCCCTGCAGGAGAAGGGGCTTGCACAAGGTTCTGTTTTGAGTGCCACTCTCCTTTTTGTGGCTATCAATGATCTGGCGGCAGCTGCATGGCATATGGTGTCCCCATCTTTCCTGTTCATCCACGACGGCTATTGCTGGAGGCAGAATGCAGGGAGCAATACACCAAGCACAATCCTGGGCTTTCACTCATAGCATCCATTTTTTGCCTGCCATGACCTATGTTATGCATTTCTGTCATTGTGTTTTTTAGGACCGGTCTTAGATGCCTAGTTGACATGGGTTCCCCGTCTTTGTCAACTAAAGCTGACATGTAGGTCGCACCTGAATGCTCTTCTATGCCTCAGCGACACTGACCACGGTGTGGTCCACTCTACTTTGATATGGCTGTATGCAGCATTGGTGAAGTCACACCTAGATTACAGGAATCTCTCATATGACTTTTCATCAGCTTCGACATTACGTCTGGATTCGATACACTATTGTGGGGTAAGACTG
Organism: Schistocerca serialis cubense; assembly: GCF_023864345.2. Classification (NCBI taxonomy): domain Eukaryota; kingdom Metazoa; phylum Arthropoda; class Insecta; order Orthoptera; family Acrididae; genus Schistocerca; species Schistocerca serialis. The sequence continues at coordinate 20,597,894 of NC_064643.1, read as the reverse complement.
GTAACAGGTGCCTTTGGACTAGGCAGCAGTTCCACTATTGTGGGTTCTGCACCATCAAAAATTGATGGCAGCTGCTCACCCATAGTACCCTAACTGTCATTTCCTCTTTCCAGATACGAGATCTACCTCCCAAATCGGCAACACAGATCTGGGGTTAAGATCACCAAGTTAGAGTCTTGGTCCAGCACACAGTTTTAATCTGCCAGGAAGTTTCATATCAGTGCACACTATGCTGCAGAGTGAAAATCTCATTCTAGAAAAAGCTTTATCTATAATTCTCTTTACGTATTGGCTATTTTCTTCACATATGGGGGACATGGTCTCATCTGAAAAGTGAAAGCAAGCCTGTAAAAGAAAAGGGGGGGGGGGGCAGTTCTCAATTCTTGAGCAGTGACCCTCTTGTTTTTTTTTTTTTTTTAACCTTTGCAATTTGGGTGAGTTTATGTTCAATCCTTGCACCCAATTTACTCTTTCATCTACCTACTTTTTTTCTCGCCAAGCAGAACGATGTTTATGCCCATTGCTTAATACCTGTTTGTATAACTTACAATGCTGGTATTTATGAATTTTTTAGCATTTGACTCCGGAAAGACCATTTTTCTTTGTAGTGAGGTCTTGCCAACAGCAAATTTTATGGATGGAAAGTCGCTCAATCTGCTCATATACTTTAAAATTTAAAAGTAAATCTAGCAATGCTAGAATGTATACAAAATACTGATATACCCATTTTCAAGTTGTTGTTTAAAGATTCGCGACTTTTAAAACTTACGTAGATTATGTTTTTGATGATAGAACTTTACATAAGAAGTTATTAAGAACATTGTGCATATCACATGATGAACAATTGAATGACTAAAGCAATGTTATCAACCCTCATTCATTGACACATGTAATAAATTCATCAAAACAGTGAAGTTCAGAGCTGTTATAAAAATTTCTGAAATTAAAAGTATACATTGCCTAATGAATGTATTATTTTGATGTGAAAGAACACAATAATTATTATTTTTGGAATGTAATAATTCACTATGGCTTCATTTTAATTCTAATAAGTTTCGCACTGTAACGAAACATTGTCTAAATGCCTCTCTCTCTCTCTCTCTCTCTCTCTCTCTCTCTCTCTTTCTCTCTCTCTCTCCCTCTCATTTGTAATAACTTACCGCTGTTATTTTTTATTGGTATTGCAGTCATTACATTAAAATTGGCTATATTGATTCTGCAATTTATACTATTATGTTATTGCTAAGAATTGATTTAAAGAATAAACGTATATATTTATTTGTAAGATATTGTAAATTTATACCACTGGAACTCTTTCAAAATATTTGATTGCGTAATACTGCCAATAAATACAATGACTTTCTTTCATCTGTTTATAATTGTAATAGATGTTGGACACTTTGACTCCAAGTATGTTATACAGAAACGCAGTGATTTTTTACAAAAGGCAAAACTATGTGTTCGAAGAATTGTGGAGAGGAGGGTACGTGATGTATTTTAAGTAGGTTATAAAGAGTAACTATAACAACAAAAACAATAAATTATTGATAAATTTATTTAATTGAATAGATAAAAAATCTACTCACCAAGTGGCAGCAGAACATACACATAAAAGACAGTGGCTCTTCCAGACAGAAGCGTTGAAGGGGAAGGAAGAAGGGTAAAGGAAAAGGCCTGGAGAGTTCCATGAAAAGGTGTAGATTTTGGGAAAGTCACACAGAACTGCGGATCAGGCGAGAAATAGAAACGACACATGTCATATACCAGCTATTATGTAAACACTGTTCAGCTTTCTACATCTGCATGACTACCACCAAATTATCAGTTAGGATAAATGGGCATAGGCGTAGTGTATATACTGGGAACTCGCAATATCCTGTTGCAGAGCATGCTCTTCAACATGGCATACGTGACCTCGGCACTTGTTTCACCACACATGCCACCTGTATTCATCCGCCAGACACCAGTTTCTCAGAACTCCGCAGGTGGGAACTAGCACTAAAACATGTCCTTGGTTCTCACCACCCACCTCACCTTAATTTACGTTAATTTCTCCTGTCTCAGCTATTCTTCACTGTAATTACTCTTTGCTTCACTCCGTTTTAGCTTTCTACATCTTTCATTGTCTTTCCCGTCTGTTTTCACTGCCCCCTCCCACAGCTGTTGCATACAATACACTTAGCTTCTCACTCTTATTAACTCATGTACAGTTTTAGTAGTAATCTCTGTCTTGCATATTACCCTGTCTTCCACCTTTAAGCTCTCAGGTTTCCGAATCTTGCCCGATGCACTCCCCAACAATTAGTCTCTCCTTCTCATCCTGTACGGTAAGTCACCCATGACCCATGTTTCTGGGTAACTTTACCAAAATCTACCCCTTTTTTTAGACCTCTCCAGTCCTTTTCCTTCACCCTTCTTGCTTCCCCTGCAACCCTTCAGCCTGAAGAAGGAGTCACTGGCTCCAAACGCTTGCCTATCACAACAGTGTTTTATGTGTGTGTTCTGCCATTGCTTGGTGAGTAGATTTTTTATCTATCGAATTAAATGATTTTATAAAGAGTACCTGTGTGTGATGTTTTTATTGGTATACAACTTGTTATAAACAAAACTTATTTTTATCATTTAATATGTTTCCAGATATTTACCAGTGGTAAAGATGAAATTGGGTTGATTGTACTTGGTTCTGACAAGACACAGAATCCACTTGGTTACCCAAATGTGAGTGTGGAATTTCCTCTTGCACTGCCTACATGGCAGATGATATCCTTTGTGGAGAAAGCTTTACATGAAAGTGAAATAAAAACAGATTGGATAGATGGTGTTGTTGTTGGCATGCAAGTCTTGAAAGATGAGCTAGAGTAAGTATTTAAAGCTGTCTGTTTCATGGCATTCCTGGAACATGTTCCAGAATGTGTGTTACACAAATCACAGTGACATAGTTGTGACTTTATAAACTTGAATCAATATGTTTTTGTAATGAAAAAGAAACAGAAGGCACAATACCTGCAGAAATAGGAATTTTTTTTGTGTGATTTTACTGTATGATGTTTTTTACAGTTTTTCAGTTCAATAATTAAGGAGGTATTGATACAAGGCTTTGCCAAAAACCCATCTGTCACCTACAATTCCAGCCCTGTCACTGGCATTCCGTACCCCACAATATGACTGGGCCACTATGAAAGCAGCCACATCATTGTCAAATTCACTGAAACTACTGCATAGCAATTTGCTTGAGTATGGCTGCAGTTGTGGTCTTCTGTTTGGTTTAAGCACTGCATCAATACCTTCTCTTTATAGCACTCAGAGGTCGCGATCTGCGACTGTTTTTACAAGTGGCAAGAGAACTTTTCCTCTAGTTGCTTGTTTTGTCACTGAAAGATGCAAATATTTTAGAATGTAGTGCCCTATGTATATCTGTTAGAATAGCCACAAGGTCTGAAAGTTATTTTCAAATGATTGAGCTCTTCTACAGAGTATTGAAATTCACAGATACTTCCAACCTGGTCCACCAATGTCTTACATACTCCTCTTCCTCCATGGATTGTTTCCAGCATTTGGAGATGAAACATTAGGAAGCAAAACGTGCCTTATAACCAAAATCGAATGAACATATAATTAAATTAAACAAAGATGTAATGTTGCACTCTCAGGTAAGACTGATCTTGAATGCAAAGCAAAAGTGGAAATTAAATGTACGCTGCAACATTCATCTCAGTTTTTGTTATTGAAATTATTCACAGTGCCATAGGGAGAACTGAGTTTATGTGTTTTATAGAGTCAGATACACACTGTGGCACAGGGTGCTGTCCGTTATTCTCCTGACTATGATGTCCAGGAATGGTAGTCTTCCTTCTTCTTTGGTCTCCATAGTGAATTTGATTTTGTGGCGTGTGGAGTTCAGATGTACAAAGAAGTCAAGAAGTTTGTCTCTTCCATGAGGCCAGATGACAAGTGTGTTATCCACATAACAGAAGAAGAAGAAGAAGATGGATTTCCATTTGGATGACATCAGGGCCTCTTCCTCGAAGTGCACCGTAAACATATTCACAATCTCTGGTCAGAGTGGGCTGCCTATTGCGACTCCATCTGTTAGCGGGAGGGGGGTGTGCCACGAGTCAGTGAAGTGGGAAAGTTGACCAAGTAATATGCGTGACGTGTCATACCTCGACCGATATTGAGAACAGAATAAAAAATTCAGAGGCATTACTTTTCAGCACTCCCATGCATATTCTGTATGCAAGAAAGCCGGTTTCTCATTCAGAAATTCTATTTCAGTGTTGGTTGTGTACACAAAGACCGTGTTAAGCATAATGGAAGAAGGAGAAATGTTTATCAGCATTCCAGATTTGGCAGTGGCAGGCTCATGGTCTGGTGAGACTCTGGTTTATTGTTTCACTATATTGCTGCTTGCATTGCTCAGAATCTCATTTTGTGCGAACATAGATTTGGTAGGTTCAGGAGGGCCATGCTAAATGCCTTGCAGGGCCTCCGTAGTGCCATCCAACTAGCACCTGAGAGGGCAGACAAGTGTTCGCTCATGCGTACATGATCCTGCAGTGAAGTTGTGTACATTTAGTCAGGAAGTGGGCTTGTATACAGTGAGACAAGTATCCACACATACAATGTGATGGCATCTGGAGCAGCACAGACTGTCAAGCCATTAATGCAGCTCTAGAGAGAGTTGAACTGACAGCGGTGCAACTGACAACAATGCCAGACAAAGGAATGGCACTGTGTCATTGTATCAGATGAGTCTCGGTTCTGCAACATCGTCACAATTGATGTACTTGTGTGTGGAGGCTCTGATGCCAACAGACCTGGCCAGATTGTACCTGTCATTCACATGCAGGTCCAGCATGTGATGTGATGGTATGGGGTGCAACTGGATATATGTCACAACCTCTGGTTCACATAGCCAGTAATTTGGACAGCAGCCATTGCATTTGTGTTTTGTTAAGGCCTATCGCTGTGCCCTATTTTCAAGGGCTCCGTGATGTTATCTTTTAACAAGATAATGCAAGACGTTACATCACCTGATCTGTACTGAGCTACCTCGATACAGAGAGTGTTCCACTGTTGCCGTATCCAGCATTTTCTTCAAATCTGTCACCTGTGGAGAACGTCTGTTCATAGGATGCCAAGAGATGGGTATGCCACCAGTCGCCAGCCACCAGTCACCAGCCACTACAGTTGGAGAACTCTGACATATGACATACAGTTGAGTAGCATGAAATGATGTACCCACGGCTGTAATCCAACCTCGATTTGATATCCAGTGTGATGAGAGCTGTTCTGCTGTTCCAGTTTCAATACTGAAATTCATATATTATTTTTATGCTGTCCTAACCAGATTGGACTGTGGTGTCATACAGCATAAAATATCTTACAATGTGTTGAATCAGTGATGAGAAGTGTAGAACAGCCAGCAGGGGAAAGATGTTGACAATGAGACAGCTTTTATGTAGAACAGCAGTACAGTGTTTCACAGTGCATAATGCTTCCGCAAATTGAGAACAAAATGTGTGGTTTGCTTTCATCCATTTTCGCAAACATAGCCTTGAAAAATAATGTTGACATTACTGTGCATTTCACTCTGAGGCATATTGCACTCTGAGAATGTTTATCGAATTCAGTTACTTTGTATTATATTTCAGCAACAGTGACATAATAGCAAATTGGACTGTATGAGTTTTTATGGATTATTTTTCCAGAGACACACTACCATTTCTTCAGATTTATTTAATTTGGGTATAAATCCTTTCCAGCATATATGCTGTACACAAAATGTTGAACATAAAATGTAGCTATCTGCTGATTTAACATCTTGCTGAGTATACCAGTACAATGTTTTGTTGTAACAAATAGTTCAATGTATTTTACACACTTATAAACTTATTTATACAGTTATAGTAATTTATACTATTACATTAATGTTGTACCTTAATGTTCTGGAAGATGATATTATAAGGAACGTCATACTTTTCCTGGATGATAGAGTTGTCTATAATGAATTATTGCCTGAAAAAAATCTGCACAAATTTGAGTCAGATCATAACATTTCAAATTGCTCCAAAGATAGGCAACTGAGTTTAAGTTTTCAGAAATGTAAATTGGAGCACATCACAAAACAAATAAAAGACAGTATTGTATGACTACATTATCAAATAATCACAGTTTTAATTGGTCAACTCATACAAATATCTGGATGAAATGAAATGGTGACATAGACTCACTTGTAGGCAAAGCAGAATGCAGACTTCAATTCATTGGTAAGATACTGGAAAATGCAATCAGTCTATAGAGGACATTGCTTACAAAATACTTGTGTGGCCCATTCTAGAATATTGCTTAAGTACGACCCATAACAAATAAGGCTAATGGCAGACATTGAATGTATACAAAATAGTGTAGCATGATTGATCATAGATTTATTTGATGCATGGGAGAGCATCAAGAAGCTACTAAAAATTGGAAATGCCAGACAAGTGAAGATAGACACCAAATATATGACAAAACCCAACTTATGAAATTTCAGGAACCTGTATTAAGCGAGGTATTTAGGGATTATACAATAACTACATATGTATCACTCCTATAGGGACCATGAAGGCAAGATTAATTACAGCATGCACAGAACCATTTAAAGAATCATTCTTCCCACACTCCACATGAGCATTGAATGGAGATAAACCATAATGTGTGGTACAACAATGTACTTTGTCGGACAAACCCACAGTGGTTTATACAGTGTGCATGGAGACATGGAATGAGTTGACAGTAGCTGGGTAATGGTTCATATTGATTCCCATTTCCCTGTTGCAGTAGGTGATCTTATGCCTCTAATTATTTTTTCATTGCTATCTTAACTTGCATTCTCCAATTCAGTTTATTAACCCTTCTTATCTCTTTGTATTAGGGCAAATGTACAGTTAACTTTTAAGGAATTTGTATTTTCAATTTATCAACTGGAGTTTTGTTTCATATGCAGCAACAATGTTACAAATTATTTGTTTCAGTTTCTTTAGAATAATTTGCTGTTTCACAGGTGCCTTGAAGAAAATAAAAGATCTCGAAAGTGTCTTAATGACAACCGATGGCCTCATGTTGACAAGACAGCTGGTTGCCTTGCAGAGGGCAGGGCTTGACGGTCTGAACATCAGCTTAGACACACTGCAGTCCCAACGCTACAACCAGATCATGAGGAGGAAAGGCTGGAAGCGTGTCATGGCTGGCATAGATCTAGCCTTGCAACTTGAATACGAACCTGTGAAGGTATTACTAGTGCAGCTGTCATCGCATGCAGACTTTCATAAACAAAAGATATAAATCTGTTGTTAAGAATATCAATACAAGAATCACCATTTTAAAGCAGTACGCCCTCACCCTAACCCCCATCCCCGCTCCCACCCTCACCGCTGTCTCCACACTGCAGCTGTAAGTGAAGGAAGGTATATTAAGACAGAAGAAGTAAATTTTAGCTGACGATGCTAACAGTTTCGTAGTTTATACAACATAAAAAAGTATGGCTTGCAAGTTTACCAATTATTGTCAACATGAGGCCTACGGTTGTCATTAAGACACTTTTGAGATCTTTTATTTTCTTCAAGGCACCTGTGAAACAGGAAATTATTCTAAAGGAACTGAAACAAATAATTTGTAATTGGTATCTTATATTTTCCTCCCAAGAGAGCATTATGAAACTCAAGATCTTTACAGTTTCTCTTTTTTTCTTTTGTGTCTTTAGTTTAAAATAAGTATCCTCTATTGTGGTGCCATTTTGAAAAAAATACTCGATTGTTTGGAAAAATTATTCTTAATTCTATAGTCACACTTTTTTTGTATCTAAGTACTACTGGTTTCAGTAGCAAGTACCAGCATCAGTTCATCTTATTATCAAAAATTTCTTTGCAAAATAAAAGCTGACCATTGTGGCCAAGCGGTTCTAGGCACTTCAGTCCGGAACCATGCTGCTGCTACGGTCGCAGGTTCGAATCCTGCCTCAGGCAGGGATGTCCTTAGGTTAGTTAGGTTTAAGTAGTTCTAAGTTTGGGGGACTGATGACCTCAGATGTTAAGTCCCATAGTGCTTAGAGCCATTTGAACCATTTTGCAAAATAAAAAGCTTCTGTACAACTGCAAACTAGACATACCATTTTCAGGGTGCAGTTCACATCTATTGAAAGCACAACAGTGACCTTTACTTTTAGTAGATAAGACACCTACTGGGGTAAGTGACTTGATGACTGCACACAAGAAGTTGTCATTTATTCCATATGTAGCTACCATGTAGACTCACTTTTTTCGTATTTGTTTGTCCTTACTCTTCCAAAAGGTTAAACCTTGTCTCTGCAGCCACAGCTTCCTCTCTTCAGCAGTTGTCTTCATCTCCATGTGTGAAGAAAATCCCATTCATTGATCACATTGTTTAAGTAGGATGTTCTCAGTCATCCCCTTGTTTTCTTACCTACGATCTTGCCTTCAGAAATGTTTTTTAAAAGATTATCGTCTCCAGTTAAGTGTCCAGTGTATTTTGCTTTGCCCTGGCCTATAACTTTCAGTGGTTTTTTCTTCTCTCCTATTTCCTTTAATTTTTCTGTCAATGCAGCTAGTTCTTGTACTTCTCCTCCAGAACCACATTTCAGCAGGTTTGAGGCGAGCTTCCTTTGGCTTTTCTAATGTACAGATTTTGCATCTGTGTGTCAGAACACTCCACACAAAGGTCTTTACAAATATTTTGTTAATGTGGAAGCTGATATGTTTATTCAGTTGCAGCTTCTTCTTATTTTGGAAGGAATTCTTCACCTGTGCTATTCTTTTCTTGAATGCCTTGAAATATTGATTGTTTTCTTGCAAAAAGCTACTGAGATATTGAATTTCAGTTGCTTTCTTGAGTTGCTCATTGCCTGTTCTTGTGTCAGTCCTACCTCCACCTCCTTTCTTGTCTGTAGCCATAACTTTTGTCTTCTTTGTATTCATTTTTAGCTTTAGTTTTACCATTTCTAGATTTAAGGCCTGAAACATTTTATTTAGTTCCTACTTTGATTTACTATTGTGATGTCATCAATCTGCAGTGTATATGCATGCAATTAAGTTTCCATATCAACATCATGCTCCAAAAACCACCTAACTGTGTGTGGCAGGGGGTACGTCTCATGCCACCAACTGATCCCATCTGCCTTGTTCCACTTGTGAACAGTGCTTGAGAAGAATGACTGTCAGTACACTTCTGTATTATCTCTAACTTCTCAAATTTTCTTCACGTGATCATTTCGTGAATTGTATATGAGAGAAACTATTATGTTGTCAGACACTTCTCGGAAACTACTCTCTCGAAATTTGGGTAGTAAATCTTTCCGTGATGCACAACTGCACTCTTATGGCATCTACCACTGGAGTTGCTGAGCATCTCTGTAATGATCTCACAGTGACTAAATGATCCTGTGACAAAACACTCCGCACTTCGTTGGATCTTCTTTCTCTCTTCTGTCAGTCCTACTGGGTAAGGACACAGGGGTAATTTACATTCACTTAAGATTCTTCCTGTGGATGTTAGTCTGGCATCTGCTTTTCTATTGCAGTTTTATGTGGTCATTCCACTTTAAGGTTGCTCTGGATAGTTACTTCTAGATATTTTATGGTAGATTCTGTTTCCAGCAATTTGTCATTAATAGTGTAGTTGTACAGTATTGGATTTCTTTTCCTGTGTGTGTGTGTGTGTGTGTGTGTGTGTGTGTGTGTGTGTGTGAGTGATATGTTACATTTATTTATGTGCAGGGTCAACTGCCAGAGCCTGCATCATTCACCAATCCTCTGCAGGTCATTGTGCAAATTGATACTGCCTTCTGTTGTTGCTACTTTCTGATGGACAAGTGAGAGTACCTGTGAACAATATTAAGGAGCCTCTGACACTTTCTACTGGATCATTTATATTCATTGTAAATGTAATGGTCCTATCACATTTCCTTGGAGTATTCCAGAAATTACCTTTTGATTCTTGTCATCTTTTCTTTGTTGTTGTTATTACTTCCTTGATGAAAATATTAAGGAAGTAAGGTGATAGAAGGCACCCGTCTCTCACTGCCCTTCTGGTTTTCCTTCTTTCATATCCGGTTCAGTACTCTGACTTTTGTATATACTCAAAATTAATCATCTGTCCTTCCACTTTGGACATTACTTTAAGGAATGATGATATAATGGTAATCTGTTTAATATACAGTATTTTAACGATACACTTTGCTTTCCAATCATATAGTGGCTTGATGATGGAATTTGATACTGAAATTAGTAATCATTAGACAAAATAAAAGTGAAGCTATAATAAAAAAAAGTAATATTTTGGATCATGTCAGTTGTTGTTCCAAACAACAGCATGTCAGGAATAGGTTCAAATGGCTCTGAGCACTATGCAAGTTAACTTCTGAGGTCATCAGTCACCTAGAACTTAGAACTAATTAAACCTAACTAACCTAAGGACATCACACACATCCATGCCCGAGGCAGGATTCGAACCTGCGAACGTAGCGGTCACTCAGTTCCAGACTGTAGCGCCTAGAACCACACGGCCACTCCGGCTGTCCAGGAATAGGTACTAAATTATTTGTCCGCTGATGACTTCACAGCTTAGAACACTAAAACGCAAATGTTAATTGTTTGTTATGTGCCCTGGTAGAGTTCACAACTGTTTACAGCTCACGATTGGTTGTTGGAGATTGGGCGTTACTCACATAGTGTATTTAGTGCACAGTGCAGAAAAAGGCAGTGTCCAGAAAAAAAAACAAGTGTAAAGGAAAAAGTTTCATGACAGGATGTTGTGTCACCATACTTGGAAGACAATTATAGCCAAAGACAGAAATTTAAAAGAAACTGGCTCATTTGAGCTGCGGAGACCTAGTTGAGGATTCTCAGTAGATAATTGTTAGCACAGTAGAATTTATAAAGAGACAATGTCAGTTCATGTGAGGGAAGGTTGATTGGTAAGTACCTATCAGCTTTCTCATAAAACTCACAATTTGAAGAATACACATCAAGGAAAAGGTAGAAGTCCAACAGTGTCAAATCTAGACAATAATATCGATCATCCAGCAGTTTTGCAAAATCCCCAGTTGTACTTACTTTACTTACTTACTTACTAACTTACTCAGATTTGCTGTGTACCATACAAGGAACTGGTTTCACAGAGTTCACTCGATCAGCTGCCAAGTTCTCACCTTCCTCCAAGTTTGTGTCCATGCATTGAAGATTCATTGCAAAAGTTCCAGGTGTTAAAAGGTCTTCCTGTACATCTGTATCTGTCCATTGATTTCCACAACAGTGTTGATTTTGGGATTCTTCCACCTTACATGCGTAGAACATAACCTGCAATCTTCAGTCTTCTTTCAACAATAATTACGTGCAGGCTGTGTAGACCTCGTATTCTCAGCACTTCATCGTTTGTAACTTGGTTGGGTTAACATCTTCAGAATTCATCTCTAGCATTGTTGGTGAAAAATATGGAGACTGTGTGCTGATTTTACTGATATTTTCCAAGTCTCACGCATATAAATGATAAAGGAGTACAGTCAAAGCTTTGTTGACATATTACAGACCTAATTACCATATGGACTGATTTTCCAGTTCTGCTGGTGATTTCTGCATCTGTGACCTCATTATTACATATAAAGCTACCGAGATATGGCAATCTGTCAACATCTTGTAGTATCTTCTATTGCACTGTAATCAGGGAAGAGACGAGTAATTTCCACTTACTTTGCACATTCTGTTTGTGCAATTGAAAGGATACCAAATAAATTAAAAGGGTGGTGCACAAAATATGTCAAAACTCAGCTGCAGAAGCAATGAAAAAAAGCATGTCAAAATTTAAAAGAATGCAAAATCTCCAAGATTAGCGATGTTTTACTGAAGCTCGAAACTTAGGGTGGGTTTCAGTGCAAGATGTGTTTAATAGTTCCCATAGTGAAACTTCATTTTGAAATCTGGAAGAAAATCCAAAGAGGTTCTGGTTGCATGTGTAGTACACCAATGGCAAGACACAACCAATACCCTCACTGCTCAATAGCTGTGGTAATGTTACTGATGACAGTGCTACTAAGGCAGGGTTACTAAACACGGATTTCTGAAATTTCTTCACCAAAGACAACAAAGTAAATATTGCAGTATTCAAATCAAGAACAACTGCAACTGTGAGTAACTTAGTAGTAGCTCTCCTCAGTGTAATAAAGCAGTTGTGTTTCTTTCAGAGAATGCTGATACAATAGCTCCTTTAGAAATCATATATAGCTGCTCATTTGATAAAGATCCATACCTAGAGACTGAAAAGTTGCACAGGTCACACCAATGCTCAAGAAAGAAAAGAGGAGTAATCTATTAAATAACAGACTCACATCACTAATGTTGATTTGCATTAGGATTTTGGAACATATATTGTGTTTGAATATTATGAATTATCTCAAAGATAATGATTCATTGATAAATAGCCAAGATAGATTCAGAAATATCGACCTTTTAAAACACAGCTAGCTCTTTAGTCACACAAAGTAATAAGTGCTGTCGACTGGGGATCTCAAATTTATTCCATATTTGTAGATTTCCAGAAGACTTTTTGAAACAGTTCCTCACAAGCATTTTCTAATCATATTGTGTGCCTATGGCGTATTGTCTCAGTTGTGCAACTGGATGTGTGGTTTCCTGTCAGAAAGGTCACAGTTCATAGTAATTGATGGAAAATCATCAAGTAAAACAGAAGTGATATCTGAAATTCCTCAAGGAAGTGTTATAGACCACCTGCTGTTGCCGATCTACATTAACAATTTAAGAGAGAATCTGAGCAGTCCTCTTAGATGATGCTATCATTTACAGTCTTGCAAATCATTTACTGTCTTGTAAAGTGATCAGATGATCAAAATGAACTGCAAAATGATTTAGGCTACGTATCCATATGATGCAAAAAGTGGTAACTGACCTTAAATAATAAAAATTGTTATGTCATCCGCATGAGTAGTAAAAGGCATCTACTAAATTTTGGTTACATGATAATTCACGCAGATCTAAAGGCTGTGAAGTCTACTGAATACTTAGGAATTACATTTACAAATAACTTAAATTGGAATGCTCACATAGATAATGCGGTGGGAAAGCAAACAAAAGACTGTGATTTAATAGTAAAACATTTAGAAGATTAGGATTACTAAAGAGACTATCTACAACTATACTTGTCTGTCCTCTTTTGGAGTATTCTGCATGGTGTGGGATCCTTACCAGATAGGACTGACAGAGGACATCATTTAAAAGTTCAAAGAAGGGCAGCTCATTTTGTATTATTGGCAAACAGGAAAGTGCACGCCACAGATATCGCATGTGAATTGGGGTAGCAGTCATTAAAGCAAAAGCAATTTGCTGGAGCAGGTTCTTAAAATTTCAATCATCAACTTTCTCCTCCGAATGTGAAAATATTTTGTTAGAGCCCACTTACATAGGGAGAAATGATCATTGTAATAAAATAGAGAAATCAGAGCTTGTACGGAAATATTGAAGTGTTTGTTTTTCCTCAAATGCTGTAGGGGAGTGGAATGGTAGATAAAGAGGTTGAGGGTGGTTCTCTGAACCCTCTGCCAGCATTTAATTGTGAATTACAGACTAGTCATGCAGATATAGATTATGTAGATAGGCTTTCAATATTGTGCACTGATTCTCTAATTTTATACATTGCTCAAATACTTTCGTGGCGCTTTGGAGTGACCCCTTTAAAATAACACTTTACCAGTGTTCTTAATATGTATTTTGGTAACCAGGTTGATAAGAAGTTACAACAATACTCTCTTATTACTCCCCAGTTTTGGGTTTTGTTAATGAACAAAATCGCCACAGTGTTCCATAACAATTACGGGCTGAAGTTTCCTGCTGATGGAACCAATATGATTTTCTGTGTTTCTGAGCATACAGGTTGTGTACGCTGTTTGGAGTCTGGTGTATGCTGAATCAAATGTTTTTATTGTTGTGATCTTCCATCTGAAGATTGGTTTCATGGAGTTGACCATGCTAGCCTATCCTGTGTGACCCTCTTCACCTCTGCATAACTACTGCAGCGTACAATAACTTGAACTTGCTTACTGCAGTCAGTTTTTGGTCTCCTACAGTTGTTACCCCCATTATATTCACAGAGGACCACATATTGTGGAAATTGCATATTGTAATGTAGGATGCAATAATAACGTACGGAAAGTTTCTGTTGAAAATTACGAATTATTTAGGAATAAAGGAGATGGCTCACCAAAAGGCAGAAGCACTGTCTCATCGATAGGCACATGAACAAAAGATATGTAGAATGAGATTTTCACTGTGCGGTGGAGTGTGCACTGATATGAAAATTTCCTGGCAGATTAAAACTGTGTGCCGGACCAAGAGTCGAACTTGGGACCTTTGCCTTTCATGGGCAAGTGCTCTACCATCTGAGCTATCCATGCACGACTCACAACCCGTACTCACAGCTTTACTTCCACCAGTACCTCGTCTTCTACATTCCAAACTAAAAGGTACGTTGCTTGGCGAGCTTACAGAATGCACTTTCTTTTTCTAGCTGTAGGGAAAACATGCGCACGAGCACACACACACACACACACACACACACACACACACACACACACACTCACACACACACACTCACATGCGCATGCACGTCTCCTTATTTTGTGGTCGCTCAACTGCCAGCTCTTTACTGGCCCACGGTGAGTGTTCTGGAGTGAGGTGGGGCTTTAGAGTGGGGTAGGATGGGGTGGGTTGAGGCAATGTGAGGGATGGAGAGAGATGGGAGGGGTTTGGAGGGAAGCATTTAGTGGCTCGTGGGAGAGTGGGGAACCATCTGTGGGCTAGCTAGGGGTGCAGGTAGAGGGGTCAGGTGACAGACAGCTGGGTACTCATAGACTAGGGTGTGACGTGAGATAACAGCACACAACTAGCTGATTGCGAGGGGGGGGGGGAGAGGGGGGGGGAGGGGCGTGTGTGTGTGTGGGGGGGGGGGGGGGGGGGAGGGGGATGGGAGTTAACTTGGATTTAGACCAGGAAGCAAAGGATGTGCTGTAAGTATGGCTACAAAAGTTGAGTATTCTTAAATAAGATCAGCTGGTGCCAATGTATTGGAAAGTAACTGGCACACAAAGTGCAATTGTGGCTCCTTTTTCTTTATGAATTTTAAATAGTCTGCAGAGCAAATTGAATTAGGAGGATCAGGCATTTGTGTGGGTCTAGGAAAGTAAATTGTAGGGCCAGATAAAAGGCACGCAAGACAGGAGGGGTACTACTGCTCATCACTGCTGTATCGTGCTACTAGTACGTGTCTGTGTGAGTGCACCGAGAGTGGTGTTGCCGTACTTGCGTCTTTAAATTGGTCACCGACTGATCATTGCAGGCTGGCTGCTGGAGGCCGTCTCAGGGAGCCAAGCGTGCCGTGCGGTCCCTGCCATGCCATCTGCTGGCAACTTGCACATATGTAAGTGTGGAACAGTGCTGACTGACTCGCTGTGTGATTCTAGTTTGTAATGTGCACATCAGCGTTCTGTGTCTTGTTGAGTCCTTAGAGGCATATTGTTCGGAGGTTATTATTAAAGCCATATTTGTGCGACTTGGATCACACTTCAGTATTACTTGGTTAGTACATCACCACAAACATAAGGACCGGGGATGTACATGCTTTGACAGTTTGCTACGTCTCTTTCTTCTAGGACTGACATGGTAGCTGCCTTGCATTTCTTAATGACTCTGACCTTGTCAACCACAAACCGAATCGTAGTACAGTCATGATTTCCCTGAAGAGATTACATGACAGCAGAGACTTGTAAAATTGTGTTACCCATTTCTCTAGCCAGTGAAGATTCAATCTATACCTTCAGATACAGTGTCATGTAGGAGTAGAACAGCAAGAAATACGTAGCTCCTCTAACAGTAATGACAGTTTATCACCTCCCAACACTACATGTGCCAATGTTTCAGTGCATTTTTGAATATGTTTGTTGACAGATTCATCAACACAAGAAAAATTTATGATCTCAGTAGCATCTTATTTCTTAACTTATACTTTACTATTCATCAGAATCTTCATCGCTGCTCTTTGATTCGTCAGAGCTCCCTGCTGTACTTTGCTTTATTTCATAGTCAGAATTAGTTGAAATACCACCTATCGTATTTACTCAAATCCAAGCCGCACTCAAACCTGAAAAATGAGACTCGAAATAAAGGAAGGAAAAAAAAAAATTCCCGAATCTAAGCCGCACCTGAAATTTGAGACTCGAAGTTCAAGGGGAGAGAAAAGTTTTAGGCCGCACCTCCAAATCAAAACAAAGTCAGTCCATTGTAATATGAGACACAATTTAGTTCGAGTGAATGACGATACAGCTACAGTAGTTTGGTTCGAGTCGTAAGCGTAGCACTTAAGCTTTACCAGGTAGCCATTGCTATGCGTCAGGCGCTCCGTCCGTATTTATACTGGTACCCTTCCTTTTTCACGTGCTTCATCTGGTTTGAATCGATTGCTTATTTTGCTTTGATCTGATAAGTGCCATTTTCCTTGTTATAGGCGTTTATGTCACTCTAAGCTGAAAATGCATTACTGTACTGTGTCATGCATTGTTTGTTGCATTCTGATAGTGCGTGTTTGCAGCCTTTCGTCGCTCGCGGCATGGCTTGCTTTTGTGCACGCTACCGCCGCTTACAATTAAAAAAAAAAAAGAGAGAGAGAGGGAGAGAAATTGTCTCATTAGCGTAACAATGGCAAGAGACTACTATTTCTTGTTACTTACACTGCTGCTTTCTTTGATAATGATCAACAAGAACCAAATAATAGACTGCGTATGATAGAACATGTTCTGAACGAGAGTTAGGCGAAAATTTTTCTCCATTTGAAAATCTTTGCGGCCGCTTCTTTAGTACATCAAATTCTGAACAGAAATTAGAGTCATCTTAGATATAAAAATCTAGTCAGTTGCCATGCTTCATTTCTGACTGTATCACTATTAGGCATAAGAATAATATGAATATAAACATGACACGATACGTATATTCTTCCGCATTTGCTGTTGTCTCACTCTAGTTTCGTAGTTTATTAGGCAGACAGGATTTAAGTAAGATAGCAGCAAACACAAAAGAATACGTGGCAAAATGTTTGTATTCGTATTACTCTTATGATGAAGAGAATACTGCATGTGATTCACATTTCGTCAGGTTCCTATTAGCAACCATCTCTTCTCACAGGTAGGAAAACATTCAGAACGTAGAGTTGGCCATATTGACAAACATCCCAAACAGTCTTGCCAGTCGGATTTTCGTAATACATTGAAGTTCTGCTACATTCGAAGATGAACAATACGGAATTTGTATTTACTTCTTTGGATAATGTATGAAAATTGTCTTCCACCTTTTTTTTTTTAATTTATTTACTGACGCAGAGGTTTTGGCGCCAGTATTTATCTTTGTGCCTATGAAGCATGCCTGTGTAGCGCTACATATATTCGACGGCAGAAGTTAGTTGTTTCAGCACCTACTGACATTTTTCAGAACTTCCACTTGCTTTGCACTCGATTCTAAGCCGCAGGCGGTTTTTTGGATTACAAAAACCGGAAAAAAAGTGCGGCTTGGATTTGAGTAAATACTTCTTAAGTATTATCTTTCATGTCAACACCTGCTAATCTGTGAGACCGAAATGATGAGCCATACTACTCTATTTCACTGTGCCTGTTTGTTTCATTTGTATAACATTTTATTCCATCATAGATGCTGCACTTACAGTTTCATATATGCATTGCAGCAGCAGACACAATAAAAGTAGCAATCAGCAGTGCTTAGTTTGTTGAATGGGTAAAAAATATGCCATTGTCCCAGTTCCACATATCCCCAAAATTTGATTCTGCCAAATTCTGTACTCTCTGAAATCGAATGTTTAATCCAAAGATGAAAGTGAACAAGTTTGATGCAGTATTGCTAATATTGTTTATTAAGCATCTTGCTGAATGAAGAGCATACCGTGTCTTTTCTGAAAGGTTTGGAGAAGTAATGCACATACCAGTTTTCTAAAAACTTACATTGAGATTGTGCTCTCCTTCCTCTTGTAAAATTAGTAGAGCCCTTCGGATTACTCCACAATATGCCTCTTGGCAAGGTGGTAACGACAGTATTATGAAAAGGATAGATTGGCACTCACTGTATAGTGTAGATGTTGTGTTGCTGGCAGGGGGGGGGGGGGGGGGGGAAACACCACCTATTAAACACGTAAGCTTTTGGTGCAAACCCCCCCCCCCCCCCATTCCCACACACACACACACACACACACACACACACACACGCGCAAATGCAGATCACACATACATGACCACTGTCTCTGGCTGCTAGGGCCAGACTGGGAGCAACTGCGCATAATGGGAGAAACAACGGTCATGGGTGTGTGTGTGTGTGTGTGTGTGTGTGTGTGTGTGTGTGTGTGTGTTTTGTCCACTTACGAAGAAGACTTTCTGATCGAAAGCTTACTTGTTTAGTAGTCTTTTTGTTGTGCTTGTCTGTGACCTAACATTTCCTGTATACAGTGAATAGCAATGTATCTTTTTTATAATATGGTCATTATTCCAGCCTAGATTTTCTATTGTTTGTTTCCTTTTAAGACCTTATAAAGACAGTTACTGACAATTTCTTTTTTTCTTATTGGAGAAAAGTAAAACCATATGGGGGCCAGACGTAGATTGTAAATGAATATGGAATAGAGTATTTTTATTCTCCCTGTATGCAGTGTCAATAACGTCACCTCACACACTTCGTTTCTGGCAGCACCTCCTTCTCAACACATGACTGTCCCCCACCACCTCACCATAGTCTTCAAGTTATATCCTATAGCACTTCTGGGTGGACAAATAGATGAAGGATGTAGTTTAAAACAGTATAACTAAACTTAAAAGTCAAACTGCCCTTTTATAGAGACTGCCATCATTATTTAAACATACTAAACAACATCAAAACAGTCAAAAGAAATTTTTTTTCAAAAGAGCAGAAAATTGTAGTGAAATTCATGAAAGGATTGTTTTAAATTGTTATATCTTAAATCAATAAGTATGTCAGCATTTCCCAGGATTTTCTGGCTTAATTAAGACTAGGTCATGCCACCACAGTGGTCAGACAGTGGACTTGCCTTCGAGAGAACAACGGACCCGAGACCCATCGGGCCACCAAAATTTGGGTTTCCCTTGATTTCCCTAATTGATTTAAGGCAAATGCTGGGATGGTTCCTTTGAAAAAGATGACATTCGGTTGAGGAAGCTAATTTCTGTGGCAGGTCTGATGACACAGTGCTGGTGGAAGCACGAGTATTTCAGAGCACACCAATCATTGCACATTGTTAAACATAGGGCTCTGCTGTAGACAACCCCTGTATGTTCCCATGTTGACAACACTGTTGAATTACAATTTCTGTGGCTCAGGAGCATTGAGATTGGGCAGTGAATCAATAGAAATGTGTCATCTGGTTGAATCATTCGTGTTTCGCATTACACCTGCTTGACGGTTTTGTGCACATACACTGTCAACAGAGTGAATTGGTGCTTGAAAGGTGCACTTTGCTACAGACTTAGGCCAGTGGGAGCAATATTATGCTATGGAGGACATTCACCTGGTGTTCTATGGGTCCTGTGGTAGTAACTGAAGGCTCCATAACAGCTTTGTTCTGTGTGAACGTTATTGTGCACTGTCTGCACTCTGTCCCTAATGAAGGTGACATGTTTCAACAATATGACTTTCAGTATCACGAGGCCAGAATCAAATTCACCCCTTCTGAATCTGATGGAATACATCTGCGATGATATCAGATACCAGTTCTGCACCCAGAAACCACTGATCTCCAATTTATGGGAATTACATGACCTGTGCTTAGACATGCGGTGCTGCATAATGCTGGGAACACACCTCACATAATGTTGGGAACATACCTGAAATTTATTGAACTTGTCCCACACAAAATCACTGCTGTATTGTGTTCCAACAGTGGACAAACACATTATCAAACAGGAGGTCATAGTGTTTTGTCTCATCAGTTTATATATTCAATGCTTGAATGAAAGGTGTGCTCTTTTCCTTTTTTCTGCCATTGCGTGTATGTGTAAAGCAGGATGTTCTACCATATGGGCTTGTTTATATGAAGGCTGTCAGTGTTACTACCTGCACAGATACTAAATGCTCCTTTTGTGAAGACCTTTTATCTTGAGAACACTTTTAACTTTGTTTCACAAATGGCAGCACAGTTTCAAGAAAGCTTCATAATTTAATGTAATAGTTAAAATAATACCTTCAGCAAAAGATGTGTGCGTTGGAGTGGGAAAAAGGATTGGAGATGTATGTAGTTTAATTTTCTTAAATTGTTAAGAAGGTTAACAGTTTGGCATGCTAAGATAAATTCCCACATTCTCTAAAAAGAGAGAAAAAGATTAATTTAACAGAATCAGTGAGGTATACAAATATAACAACAGACTTGTAGAACCATTATTTTGTAGGTTAGATTAGATTAGATTCAGCTTTTGTTCCAAGACCCAAAACATGAGATGATTCTCATGGGTGAGTAACATGCCAGAAAGTATAACATAAAAAATATAAAACATTTGAATACCCTGATCATTTGTCAGGAGATTGTCAAACTAGGTGAATACAATACAAACTGTAACAGCTAATATTTTCAGAATTGATACGCTGTCAGACCGAAACATTGTTATGCACTATTCATAAATTTATCAAACAAAAAGTACATAATCTTGACTGTTATGACAAAGTGCTCTCAGAACTGAAATCTAACAGACATTCTTATTTAAGCTGGCCTAACAGCCACTGTTAAGATATTCATGTATAGAGTAGGATGAATTGCCTATCAAAAAGTCTTTC
This sequence comes from Schistocerca serialis cubense, assembly GCF_023864345.2. NCBI lineage: Eukaryota > Metazoa > Arthropoda > Insecta > Orthoptera > Acrididae > Schistocerca > Schistocerca serialis. Next base: position 20,577,000 of record NC_064643.1, on the reverse strand, counting down.
AAACTCTGTTTAAACCATGCTTTATCTGATACCAAGTTTTTAATGGTGTCTTTCTTCCACAGATAAATTGTGTTGTAATGCGAGGTTTTAATGAAGATGAAGTGTGCAGTTTTGTGGAGTTAACAAAAGAGAAAAATGTTGATGTAAGATTTATCGAGTACATGCCTTTCAGCGGCAACAAATGGAATGATGGGAAGATGGTCTCCTTTAGTGAAATGCTCCAAATAATTAGAAAGCAGTGGCCTGATTTTGATCCTCTTCCCAATGGGCCCAATGATACCTCAAAGGTACGTGCAGTATTACATATGAACATACATTGAAAATAATTTAATGTTTATGACTTACTACCGATCACAAGAATACTTCACATCTGCTGGTGGTATGAGAGATGGACTGGTTTAGTTACATATTTCTCATCCCATTCAGTAAGTCTGTCCTGGCCTGGGTTTCTCTGCAGCTTCTCTGCAACTCTCCCCATTTCCTAAACCTTGACAATCCTTTTATTTCTTCCCTTTTCCTTCCCCTTCATTGTTTCTGCCAGAAGAAGAAGCCACTGACTCCAAAAGCTTGCACATTTCCATAACTTTAAGGGGAGTTAGAAGGGGAAAACGTTCTTTTTCACTTTTTTGGGTTTTTATCTGATTATAAAATTTGCAATTCTCCAACTAAAATGATATGTATATTACTTATAAACTTGTGTGGGAAGTATTTTATTTTATTTTCTAAAATATAATCTACACCAGTTGAAAATGTAAAAATTTTTACATGCATTACGTCAAGACCTAATAAAATCGGTAATTTCTTATATACAGGGTAGTCCATTGATTGTGACCGGGCCAAATATCTCACGAAATAAGTGTCAAACGAAAAAACTACAAAGAAAGAAATTTGTCTAGCTCAAAGGGGGAAACCAGCTGGCGCAATGGTTGGCCTGCTATAAGGCGCTGCCATAGCTCAAACTGATATCATCTGTGTTTTTTTTAAATAGGAACCCCATTTTTTATTACATATTCGTGTAATACGTAAAGAAATATGAATGTTTTAGTTGGACCACTTTCTTCGCTTTGTGATAGATGTCACTGTAATAGTCACAAACATATGTTTCATAATTTTAGACGAACAGTTGGTAACAGGTAGGTTTTTTAAATTAAAATACAGAATGTAGGTACATTTGAACATTTTATTTCGGTTGTTCCAATGTGATACATGTACCTTTGTGAACTTATCATTTCTGAGAACGCATGCTGTTATGGCGTGATTACCTGTGAATACCACATTAATGCAATAAATGCTCAAAATGATTTCTGTCAACCTCAATGCCTTTGGCAATACGTGTAATGACATTCCTCTCAACAGTGAGTAGCTCGCCTTCCGTAATGTTCGCACATGCATTGACAATGCACTGACGCATGTTGTCAGGCATTGTCGGTGGATCACGATATCAAATATCCTTCAACTTTCCCCACAGAAAGAAATCCGGGGATGTCAGATCCAGTGAACGTGCGGGCCATGGTATGGTGCTTTGACGACCAATCCACCTTTCATGAAATATGCTATTCAATACTGCTTCAACCGCACGCAAACTATGTGCCGGACATCCATCATGTTGGAAGTACATCGCCATTCTGTCATGCAGTGAAACATCTTGTAGTAACATTGGTAGAACATTACGCAGAAAATCAGCATACATTGCACCATTTAGATTGCCATCGATAAAATGGGGGCCAATTATCCTTCCTCTCTTAATGCCACACCATACATTAACCTGCCAAGGTCGCTGCTGTTCCACTTGTCGCTGCCATCGTAGATTTTCCGTTGCCCAATAGTGCATATTATGGCGGTTTAGGTTACCGCTGTTGGTGAATGATGCTTCATCGCTAAATAGAACGCATGCAAAAAATCTTTCATCGTCCCGTAATTTCTCTTGTGCCCTGTGGCAGAACTGCACATGACGTTCAAAGTCATCATCATGCAATTCATAGTGCATAGAAATATGGTACGGGTGCAATCGATGTTGATGTAGCATTCTCAACACCGACGTTTTTGAGATTCCCAATTCTCGCGCAATTTGTCTGCTACTGATGTGAGGATTAGCTGCCCCAGCAGCTAAGACATCTACTAGGGCATCATCATTTGTTGCAGGTTGTGGTTGGTGTTCCACATGTGGCTGGACACTTCCTGTTTCCTTAAATAATGTAACTATCCGGCGAATGGTTCGGACACTTCGATGATGTCGTCCAGGATACCGAGCAGCATACATAGCACACGCCCCTTGGGCATTTTGATCACAATAGCCATACATCAACATGATATCGACCTTTTCCGCAATTGGTAAACGGTCCATTTTAAATCGGGTAATGTATCATGAAGCAAATACCGTCCGCACTGGCGGAATGTTATGTGATACCACATACTTATATGTTTGTGACTATTACAGCAGCTGGCCGGAGTTGCCGAGCGGTGCTAGGCGCTACAGTCTGGAAACGTGCGACCGCTACGTTCGCAGGTTCGAATCCTGCCTCGGGCATGGATGTGTGTGATGTCCTTAGGTTAGTTAGGTTTAAGTAGTTCTAAGTTCTAGGGGACTGATGACCTCAGAAGTTAAGTCCCATAGTGCTCAGAGCCATTTGAACCATTTTTGACTATTACAGCCCCATCTATCACAAAGCGAAAAAAGTGGTCCAGCTAAAACATTCATATTTCTTTACGTACTACATGAATATGTAATAAAAAATGGGGGTTCCTATTTTTAAAAAATGCAGTTGATATGAGTTTGACCTATGGCAGTGCCATCTAGCAGGCCAACCATAGCGCCATCTGGTTTCTCCCTTCAAGCTAGACGAATTTCATTCTTTGTAGTTTTTTCATTTGATGCTTATTTCGTGAGATATTTGGCCCGGTCACTATCAATGGACCACCCTGTAGAAAGCTGTGGATTACTGTGTTACAAATGTTAAATTATGTGTTTGTATTGGTAGCACTGTCAAAAATAGTATCGTATCTTTTCATAGTATAAACATGCTTTGTATATCGAAGTGCTAACGTTCTTCCGAGGAAAAGTGACGAATAGACTGGTAAACCTCTCAAAAAGTGTGACTCCAAAATGAAGTGTTTTTAAGAAATGTGGGTTTCATGGTAATAAATTTTTGTATAAAGAGAAACTTTGCATTCAGCATGTGGTGTGTGAAGTTACAGACAACGAAATACTGGCAAACTCATGAGTATCTAGCGAAACACCCATTAGTGCTTCGAAGATTAAAATGAAACATAGTGATAACACAGTTATCTCAAAACAAAACTCATGTAAACGGTAGGTTAGGTTATATTCTGATACATTTACACAACCTAACAGGGGTGTTATGTGAATGTGTGTGCTGTATGTATGTGGAGGGCCAGTTAGTTTACATGAAGACATTGAGGTATCAAATGGACTAGCCAGGAAACGTATCATTAATTCTGCCAGTTGTAAATATACTCATTCATTTTGGAATTCTGATAAGTGTAAAGATAATTATTTTGAAATAAATGTTAGGTGGTTTTATGGATTGAGAGCTATTGGCAAAGGACACACTGCAGCAGAAACAATGTGTGTCGTGATGTATATGCCACGCCCACTTTGTAAAATGGACAAGTATGCAGGATTTATTGGAGCTGCTGTGAAATCTGCTGCATGTGAGTCAATTAAGTGTGCTGCAGATGAAGCTGCTGAAATAAACGATGGTATGATTGACATATCCGTAGCTTTTGGGGCGCTTGGTAGTAGCGCAGCTGCATTTCTAAGAATTCTGTTGCTACAGTGACCAGTGTGGATACTGGAAAGCTAATAGATTTCCAGATTTTAACCAAACATTGTTATAAGTATAAATCAGGGCATGAAGAAGGGCATATCTGTGACAGAAATTATGAAGGACAACTAGTCGTACGGAGGCCTGTGCAGCTGTTGAAATTTATAATCGATCTGTAAACTAAAGGCGAGTGTGTTACACTAAGTTCTTAGGTTATGCAGACTCAAATGCATATAACAGTGTAGTAGCCACTCAGCCTTATGGTGAGAAGCTTATCACAGAACTGGAATGTGTTGGTCATGTCCAGAAGAGGATGGGTACCAGATTGAGGAAGTTGAAACAAAGTTTGAGAGACAAGAAACTTTCAGGTGGTAAGACCATAAGAAGCAGGCTGACAGACAACATGATTGATCAACTACAACAGTATTATGAGATTGCCATTAGAAATAATACTGAGGATTTGTTGAAATTGAAGCAGGCAGTACGGGCTACCTTCTTCCAGAGACTGTCAGCTGATGATAAACCAGTACACCATCTTTGCCCTCCTGGATCTGGTTCATGGTGCAATTACCGCAATGCCCAGTACTCAAACAGGTCATACAGCCATAAACATTCTATCCCAGCAGCAGTTGTGGATATCATAAAACCTGTTTACAGAGACCTGGCAATCTGGAATTATTGAAGAAGTGTCTGCATTGTCAGACTCAAAATCCCAATGAGTCGTTCAATAATCTTATAGTGTCAGTGTTGTCGTAACTGCCGTCTGCGTCATGTCTGCTGTGCAGCGAGCTATGCTAATTTAAGTATTAACTCTATTTTTCTTACTTGTCACTTCTTCTTCCATGTGTTTTTGCTTTTAGGAAGCTTTTTATTGTCGAGTGCTAGTAATAGTGTTCCATAGATTTTGTGTTTGTTTTGAATACAGTCAGAGAGAGTCCGTTTAGTAAGCCATAGTGCCAGTAGTGCTAGTGTTTGTTTTCAATACAGTCCAGAGACAGGTAGGGCTATTTTCATTGTTTTCTACAGGAAGTGTCTAGTAACCACAGTTTAGTCAACTATCAGCCACCTTTAGTGAATTAGCAGTCTAGTTATAAGTTGATTAACTCTCTACAGTAAATTGATTTCTTAGGATGGATAGGATGTGTGACTGCTGTGTATGGACACAGGTGGAGCTGGCCACTGTTCGCGAACAGCTGAACGTGTTGATGGCCGCGGTTACCCGTCTTCAGGCTGCTGCCTTGGAGTGTAGCGGCAGTGGGGAGTCTGGTGCTTTGCATGGTACACCCCAGGTGATACATGCTTCACCCACTGACCCTTCTGTCGACACATCTTTGCGGGTACCGGGCGCGGTTGGGCCACCCTCTTCCCAAGGGGAGTGGCGGGTTCAGCAGCATTCGCGGCGCACGAGGCGGAGGGTCAGTGTGGAGGCTGGCTGTGTGGCATCGCCCGTTCTGCCTGTGAGTGGACATGTGGCCACTCCTTCAGCAAGGTCTGAGCAGGCACATGGGGGGAGGGGTTTATTAGTTATTGGGAGCTCCAACGTTAGGCAGGTGATGGAGCACCTTAGGGAAATAGCGGAAAGGTCGGGGAAGAAGGACAGTGTTCACTCTGTCTGCTTGCCGGGGGTCTCATCCGAGATGTGGAGGAGGCTGTGCCGGCAGTGATAGAGAGCACTGGGTGCACCCGACTGCAAATTGTTGCTCATGTCGGCACCAATGACTCCTGCCGTCTGGGTTCAGAGGTCATCCTCAGTTCATACAGGCGGTTAGTGGAGTTGGTGAAGGCGGAAAGCCTCGCGGGGTGGAATCTCTGCTAGCTATTTGTAGTATCGTTCCGAGAACCGATAGTGGTCCTCTGGTTTGGAGCCGAGTGGAAGGCTTAAACCAGGGGCTCAGACGATTCTGCGGAGATCTGGGGTGCAAATTCCTCGACATCCGCTATCGGGTGGAGAAATGTAGGGTCCCCCTGAATAGGTCACGCGTGCGCTACATGCAGGAAGTGGCTACAAGTGTAGTGGAGTATGTGTGGAGTGCACATGTGGGTTTTTTAGGTTAGAGAATTCCCTCCCTAGGCCCGACAACACACCTCCTGAGATGCGGCAAGGTTGGAGTAGACAAAATGCAACAGGGAATAACAATATTAATGTGCTAATAGTAAACTGCAGGAGCGTCTATAGAAAGGTCCCAGAACTGCTCTCATTAATAAACGGTCACAATGCCCACATAGTACTAGGGACAGAAAGTTGGCTGAAACCCGATGTAAACAGTAATAAATTCTAAACTCAGATTGGAATGTATACCGCAGAGACAGGCTGGAAAGTGAAGGGGGAGGCATGTTTAAAGTGATAAGAAGTGCAATAGTATCGAAGGAAATTGACGGAGATCCGAAATGTGAAATAATTTAGGTGAAGGTCACGGTTAAACCAGGCTCAGACATAGTAATTGGATGTCTCTATAGGCCCCCTGGCTCAGCAGCTGTTGTGGCTGAGCACCTGAAGGATAATTTGGAAAATATTTCGATTAGATTTGCCCAACATGTTATAGTTCTGGGTGGAGATTTTAATTTGCCCGATATGGACTGGGAGACTCAAACTTTCATAATGGGTGGCAGGGACAAAGAATCCAGTGAAATTTTTTAAGAGCTTTATCTGAAAACTACCTTGAGCAGTTAAACAGAGAACTGACTCATGGCGATAACATATTAGTGACAAACAGACCCGAACTATTTGAAACGGTTAACGCAGAACAGGGAATCAGTGATCATAAAGAGGTTACTGCATCGATGATTTCAGCCATAAATAGAAATATTAAAAAAGGTACGAAAATCTTTCTGGTTAGCAAAAGTGACAAAAATCTGATTTCAGAGTACCTGATGGCTCAACACAAAAGTTTTGTTTTAAGTACAGATAGTGTTGAGGATCAGTGGACAAAGTTCAAAACCATCGTACAATATGCGTTAGATGAGTATGTGCCAATCAAGATCATAAGAGATGGAAAAGAGCCAGCATGGTACAACAACCGAGTTAGAAAACTGCTGAGGAAGCAAACATAAACATAGCCAACACCTTGCAGACAAACAAAAATTACGCGAAGCGAAATGTAATGTGAGGAGGGCCATGCAAGAGGCGTTAAATGAATTCGAAAGTAAAGTTCTATGTACTAACTTGGCAGAAAATCCTAAGAAATTTTGCTCTTATGTCAAAGCGGTAGGTGGATCAAAACAAAATGTCCAGACACTCTGTGACCAAAAAGGTACTGAAACAGAGGATGATGGACTAAAGCCGAAATACTAAATGTCTTTTTCCAAAGCTGTTTCACAGAGGAAGACTGCACTGTGGTTCCTTCTCTAGATTGTCACACTGATGACAAAATGGTAGATATTGAAATAGAGGGATAGAGAAACAATTAAAATCACTCAAAAGAGGAAAGGCCGCTGGACCTGATGGGATACCAGTTCAGTTTTACACAGAGTATGTGAAGGAACTTGCCCCCCTTCTTGCAGTAATGTGCCATAGGTCTCTACAAGAGTGTAGCGTTCCAAAGAATTGGAAAAGGGCACAGGTCATCCCCGTTTTCAAGAAGGGACGTCGAACAGATGTGCAGAACTGTAGACCTATATCTCTAACATCGATCAGTTGTAGAATTTTAGAACATGTATTATGTTTGAATATTATGACTTTTCTGTAAACTAGAAATCTACTCTGTAGGAATCAGCATGGGTTTCGAAAAAGACGATCGTGTGAAACCCAGCTCGCGCTATTCGTCCACGAGAATCAGAGGGCCATGGACACGGGTTCCCAGGTAGATGCTGTGTTTCTTGACTTCCACAAGGCGTTCGATACAGTTCTCCGCAATTGTTTAATGAACAAAATAAGAGCATATGGACTATCAGACCAATTATGTGATTGGATTGAAGAGTTGCTAGATAACAGAACGTAGCATGTCATTCTCAATGGAGAGAAGTCTTCCGAATTAAGAGTGATTTCAGGTGTGCTGCAGGGGAGTGTCGTAGGACCGTTGCTATTCACAATATACATAAATGACCTTGTGAATGACATCGGAAGTTCACTGAGGCTTTTTGCGGATGATGCTGTGGTATATCGAGAGGTTGCAACAATGGAAAATGGTACTGAAATGCAGGATGATCTGCAGCGAATTGATGCATGGTTTAGGGAATGGCAATTGAATCTCAATGTAGACAAGTGTAATGTGCTGCGAATACATAGAAAGAAAGATCCCATATCATTTAGCTACAATATAGCACATCAGCAATTGGAAGCAGTTAATTCCATAAATTATCTGGGAGTATGCATTAGGAGTGATTTAAAATGGAATGATCATATAAAGTTGATCGTGGGTAAATCAGATGCCAGACTGAGATTCATTGGAAGAATCCTAAGGAAATGCAATCCGAAAACAAAGGAATTAGGTTACAGTACACTTGTTCGCCCACTGTTTGAATACTGCTCAGCAGTGTGGGATCCGTACCAGGTAGGGTTGATAGAAGAGATAGAGAAGATCCAACAGAGAGCAGCATGCTTCGTTATAGGATCATTTAGTAATCGCGAAAGAGTTACAGAGATGTTAGATAAACTCCAGTGGAAGACTCTGCAGGGGGGACGCTCAGTAGCTCGGTACGGGCTTTTGTTGAAGTTTCAAGAACATACTTTCACCGAGGAGTCAAGCAGTATATTGCTCCCTCCTACGTATATCTCGCAAAGAGACCATGAGGATAAAATGAGAGAGATTAGAGCCCGCACATAGGCATACCGACAATGCTTCTTTCCACGAACAATACGAGACTGTAATAGAAGGGAGAACCAATAGAGGTACTCAAGGTACCCTACACCATCAGGTGGCTTGAGGAGTATGGATGTAGATGTAGATGTAGACCAAAAAATGTTTTTCTTGTAATGAAGACACTAAAGTGGGGGTCAGTCATGCTGTTATTGCTTTTAATGATGGCAACATTGGTAGCGTGAAAGTGCTACAACATATGGGAATTAATTCTGGAGCAAACTGCATCAGAGAATTTGAATGGATGGACAAGGTTTGCACTGGTAAAGCAGAGTATGCAGCACAGTTGGCCACTACGGAGTCCAGAAAGAAGAAAACAAGAAAAAACTTAAAAAAGATCAAGAGGATGATATACAGTATGGTGCAGGGTGCTTCTGAGTGACTAAAAATAAAATGTTAAGCATATATTGAGTTACAGTCTATTAAAACTTTAAAAACTCTTCCTGAAAATTTACATTTTGTCTTGCATTTTTCCCTAAATCTCAGTAACTAATTCGAATAGCGAATTCAAATTTTCAGTATGTATCCTGAGCCTTCTGAACTAAAAGAAGAACATAATGTTATGTATAAATAAAATTATTTAGAATAACATACAAAAAAGTACACAAAATTTTAACTGTGTAATTAAAAAATTGTATTTCCAAAAGCAGTGGCTGAAATGCAATTATTGTAAGACTCAGAACATATAGTTTAATGTCCTGTAAAAGTTTCTTGTCAATGGCTACAGTTGTTCCTGAAATACGGGGAAGTTAAGTCACTAAATTTAACATTGTCAGGATATGGTGTTCAAACTCCACTTAATGCACATTTTCTCCTTCCTCCACTTGGTGTGCAACACATTTATAGTATTTTCACAACAGCAGTAGCTATTTTCTTACAATTTCTTTTTGCAGGAATACCATGTGCCGGGCTTCAAGGGACATGTGGGATTTATTACCTCAATGAGTGAACACTTCTGTGGCACGTGCAACCGTTTACGGATAACAGCTGATGGCAATTTGAAGGTGTGTCTCTTTGGGAATTCAGAGATATCTCTCAGGTGAGTGATGAAACATAGAATAATTGTGTCCAAGTGAAAATTCATGTGAGGAAACCATAAAATTACTAGAAGACTGACAGACTGATCAGTATTTTACCTCCAGGAGGTGAAATTCCAAAACTTCTTATAGACACATTTGTTCCTCTTGTCCTCACATTAGTCATGGAGTCCGAGTGACCTTTGAGACCTTCAGAAACTTATCCCTCTTTCCTCTCTCATTAAGGAACTGATAGTTCCAAATGCTGAGTATAGAATAATACTTTCAAACTGTTTGCCATGCACATTAGGTATGTGGTTGGTATATGGAAGAGATAAACTGCAGTTAAATCCAGCAGGTATGAAATGAGTAATCTTTTCTTGAAGTTTTCAGCTTGCACCCTCCTCCCTCCCAGACATACAAACCAGATACCTCTAGCTAAATAATTTGTGAGTATATATAATTTGCCTCTGTCAACATCATGTTACACTAACCTATTTGTGAGATTAAATTAAAGGAAAGTAATCAGAACTGGAAATTATGTAAAGACATTTTTAGTTATGTCCCTATGTTGTAATAAAGTTAACACAATATTTCTGTCCATGTGATGGTAACTATGATTCGTCAGCCACTGTTGCCGAGCGGTTCTAGGCGCTTCAGTCCAGAACTGCGCGACTGCTACGGTCGCAGGTTTGAATCCTGCCTTGGCTCAGATGTTAAGTCCTATAGTGCCCAGAGCCATTTGAACTGTGATTCATGATTATCAGAGTCTATATGTTCCAAATAAAAATTGGAACTTCATGTGTATAAATGTACAAATTATTAGACAATGGGACCAACAACTGACACTTTTAAATTGATGACTAGACTAAGAGATTAATAATAGGAAAAAAACTGCAAGATACTTGGCGATAAGTTTGCTTCAGGACAAGGTAAGGGGGGTGAGGGGTGGGAAGAATCAGCTCTCTCTTTGTGAGCATACCAGAAATCCTTTATCAACCGAAGGTAAAATAAGATATAAAAATACAGGGTCAAACAATTAATTTAAGTATCTTAAAAACCAAATGACTAATAAAATTGGAAGCTAAGAAAAGTAAGTTCGTAGTAAGTAGGGTGAAACACAAGGGGCTGCAACATATTGCCATTGTTGTTTGACTTGTCTATCAAAGAAAAAAGAAATGGATCAAAACAAAATAAAAGTGAGAATGGAAATGTATCAGAAGCACATAGGAATAAGCAAGGAACATATTCTTTAATAAAAAAAAAAAAATGACCTGTGAGGCAGATGTTCCTACAATTTTATGTTCATAGCACAGCAGTCTGTGAAAGCAAAATATTTATGACATTGAAAAAAGAAAATCAGTGAGTGAAAAGTGTGTGTAGGTGAATTGTGGTGAAAGACTGGATATTGGAACTTCTGTTAGGCTGCCCAGTATTAGTTAACTTGGTAGTAAAGGAGCAAGTTTGCAAGGGCAGATAACTGTTTGACTACGTAAAATAGAGTGGGAGTATGGAAAAGCTAGTCCAAGATAGGATGAAAAAGATAACAGCAACTTAAAAAATGAATTGATAAGTTACCATGAACCCCATTCCAATCTAGTGAATGCAGTGGTTGACAATATCTTGTGACATTCGCCTATAAGGCTCAAACAATAATTGCTAAATAAAATTACAAAATGTTGACAAGACTGTATCTAAGCTGTCACTCTCTTTTGAAACAAGGGTGTTTAAACCAAGAAACACGCAGGAAAGCAGGGACAACTCGCACACTAGAGGAGGATGGGAAGTATCATTGAAGGAGTGAGCATAAACCGTGTGGAATATGTGTGGTACAAGTAAAAAAAAAAAAAAAAAAAAAAAAAAAAAGAAGAAGAAGAAGAAGAAGAAGAAGAAGAAGAAGAGGAAGTGGAAAAATCTTGATCTGGAAACAAGGGAATAAAAATTTGCCACGCGAAGAGACAATATGGTACTGTGCTGATGAGTGTGTACAAGTGGTGATATACAATATACATTGATAAAGGAACTCTGCATTGGGCCCAGAAGACCACGCAATGCCCTTCGAGAGATGTCCTCTACTATATATCTATGGAGAGTTAGGGGGTCAGTATACAACTCTCCAGGCTGTTATCAACTTCCAGAAGTTGAAGACACTGCTTCTCACTTGAGTAGCTCCTCAGCTGGAACTACAAGCAGAGTGTACCCTATTCCAGTCCGTCCACCGAGCAGAATTTCCCGGCTCTACAAGGAATTGAACCTGATCCCTTTCTGTGGCACCCCTGTGGCATACTGACTGCATAGCTGTGGCAAGAGTCATAATATACACTTGTGAACAATTGAGTTATAACTATTCTGTTTATTGGGGAGAGAGTATGTATATTGCACCGTGAGTGAAACAGTTTAGTGTATCGTAAATGGAATGTATTCAGACCTTGTACTTGTTGTGTGAGAGCGCGGTGTCTTAGACACTTGTAGTGTTTGTCTTAGCATGTACAGACCAGTGAGCCTTACTTTCTAGTATTTTTAATTATATATCATTACTGGTGCCTCTGGCACTTTTGTGCTGCAATAGCAATAGCTTGCAATAGCAAACATTGAGTGAACCATGGTTTTTGGATTAGAAGAAGAGGTCAACTGGGTTGACATTGGGAATAGAGTGATGGGAAGTGGACAATAAGCAGTTATATCGAAGGGTGCATTATTTGATATGTTAAGGTTAATTATAAAATGTGGATTGGAGAATTTTTCACGTTGAGCAGAAGTAAGTTTACAGGACCAGATGTCAAATTACACATGATCCGTGTGAATCCCTATAGTCAGCATGAACACTGGCACACAGAATAATATATAGGTAGCCTTGCTGTATATAAAAAATCAGATTTGTGCTGAACTGTCATGAACAAACTGTCACTTCTCTGGAATAAATAGACTCTGATTTGTTAATTACATCTGTGTAAATGAAAAATATAGGAAAACATAGATTGCTGCTTACTGTAAAGCAGACATGTTACATTGTAGACAGGCACAATTAAAAAGGCACTTACACAAAGCTTTCGGTCACAGCCTTCATCAGCAAAAGAGATACAGAGAAACACACACATTCATACACACAGGCAAGCACATGTCACACACATATGACTGACAACTCCAGTAGCTTGCCCCTAGCTGCTGGACTTGGCAGTTTTTTTTTCTCTGTGTGTGTGTGCGTGCGTGCGCGCGTGGAGTGCTTGCTTGTGTGTTGTGCCTGTGTGCAACTTTGTTTTCTTTACGGTAAATAGTGATCTATCTTTCCCTGCACTGTTGATATTACTACCTGGAATTTCCATTGTTTAATCAGTGTAAATAAGAAGGACACAGTTACATATATTCTGTCACTTGAAGACTAATACATGAAGTAAGTGGACATTATTTTTTATTGCAGAGGATCTTTGTCACCACTAATTATTAATTTTGTGTTCCAGTTAATTAGACATGGTTTCATCCTTTCGTGGATGTGCTCTTTTTGTTAAATCTTCCTGCAAAAGATCTGATTTACTTCAAATTAATAAACCTGAGTATTCTGAAAAAGGAGGTGCAGCTTACAGCTGCAGTGTGACAGTTGATCACAGGGTGATTTTATCACTGCCATATCGTGGGTAACCATGGCTCGAGACACTTATTCTATAAGGGTGTGTAGTCATTGGGCTTTCTTGTACCACAGTGTCAAAGGTGTACTGTGAGCAGATTTACTCAAGGAAAATACTACCACAATCAGCAGAGTGAACTGCTATGGGCAACAGGATATCATTGACAGGGGTTACCACTGACTAGCATGGCTTTAGCAGCGAACAGGTGGGCCACAATGTAGCAAATGACTCACCAACTCAGTGACAGTCAATAAACAGTAACCATTCATGCCACTGGGAACTGTCACCTCTTTGTGGGATACAAAGATGCAATCTGCACACTGCTCGTCACAGTTACAAAGATTAGCATTGGTTCGGAACAGCACCAGGGGATGCTCGAAGCATGCAGGAAGGTCGTCTGTCTGATGATTTGCGGTACATATTGCCAAGGTGGCAGGGTGCAAAATAAGGAGTGATCAAAAAACTTCCATTTGAAGGCTGCATAGTTCAGACCAGTATGCCACACACACACACACACACACACACACACACACACACACACACACTCTCACACACACACACACACACACACACACACACACACACACACACACACACACACACACATATCCATCCACACATATACCCTGCTTGTGTCTGTATATGTGCGGATGGATATATGTGTGTGTGTGTGTGTGTGTGTGTGTGTGTGTGGGAGTGTATACCTGTCCTTTTTCCCCCCTAAGGTAAGTCTTTCCACTCCCAGGGTTGGAATGACTCCTTACCCTCTCCCTTAAAACCCACATCCTTTCGTCTTTCCCTCTCCTTCCCTCTTTCCTGATGAAGCAACTGTGGGTTGCGAAAGCTTGAATTTTGTGTGTGTGTTTGTTTGTGTGTCTATCAACATACCAATGCTTTCGTTTGGTAAGTTACATCATCTTTGTTTTTAGATATATTTTTCCCATTTGGAATGTTTCCCTGTATTATATTATATATCAGTGCTTTCCTCTCCCACAACTATCCTGCAGACCTTGTCCACAAATAGATCTCCCAAACAATACATTCCTCCCCACCCAACAACAATGTTACTACCCCCAGACCACACAGAAGCATCCCCCTTGTCACCCAATATTATCCTGGCCTCGAATACATCAACTAATTACTCCGCCACGGATATGAATTTCTCAAGTCAAGCCCTGAAGTGAGATCATCCCTTGACAATATTCTCCCCACACCACCCAGAGTTGCCTTTTGCCGACCCCCTAACCTCCGTAACATCCTTGTCAAACCCTACAATATTCCCAGACCACCTTCACTACCCAGCGGTTCCTACCCCTGTAACCGACCCCGATGCAAAACCTGCCCCATGCATCCCCCCACAACCAACTACTCCAGCCCCGCTACTGGTATAACATACACAACTCAAGGCAGGGCCACATGTGAGACAGCACGTCATTTATCAGCTGACATGCCTGCACTGCACAGCCTTTTACATTGGTATGACGACAACTAAACTGGCTGAGCGCATGAATGGGCACAGACGAACTGTCCACCTAGGAGATGTCCAATACCCAGTAGCGGAGCATGCCCTCCAGCATAATTCTAGGGACCTAGGAACCTGCTACACCATATGTGCCATGTCGCTTCTCCCACCCAACACCAGTACCTCGGAACTGCGGAGATGGGAACTTGCACTCCAACACATCCTTTCATCCCGCCATCCCCCTGGACTGAACCTATGTTAACCAACCTCACTCCCATTTACTCTTTAGTCTTCTCCTCTTTCCCTTTCCTCTTTAGCCATTCACGCATCTTTTTATCCTACATAGTTGTGTTTATCTTTATACTATGTACCTCTTTACTTCTGTATTCATCCTCCTTGGTTTGAAGCTGGCACAGTAATTACAGTAGAATATCTTTGGCTTCCCTCTGACATCCATGCCTCCATCTTTGCTACCCTCCCTGTTTACCTTTCCCCTGTTGCTTCATAACCTGGGTTGTGAATAACTGAATCCACTTTCCCTTCTTCCCCTTTTTTCCCCTCTCTCCTCCCTGATGAAGGAACGAAGTTCCGAAAGCTAGGATACGTCAATTTTCTGTTCTGTTTTGTGTATCTATCGGCTGTACTGAGCTGAGGTAAGTACTCACCAGGCCCTCTATCTCTTTGTTAGTATTTGTTTCATATATATAAACACACACATACACACACATACTCACACACACACACACACACACACACACACACACACACACACACAGGGTGATGCGTATTAACATTTAAAAACCTCCAAAGCACTGTAGATGACCCTGAGACAAGTAATTTAATACAAAACACATGGGATCACAAATGTTGGATACGATACAAATGTTGGGAAATGTGTCAAAAGCAAATGACAAATGTCACCAGATGATGTACCTTGCCATGCTTGCAGTGGTTGAGCCTCTTGGTCTGTCACACTTGATCATCCCAACCCAAGTCAAGTATTCATATCGTTGTGGCTACGGATACATGTGTGCGACTTTAGTGATGGCGTTCAGGATTTGCGTCTTGCATCTGGCAGGCAGTATTTTTTCATTGTGTTAAACAATTATGTATTTATATTGAAGTTTATTATTTTATTTACCGGTCTTGCAGTTTCCTTGATTTCTTGCAAAGTACAGTACAATGAAAACCTACCATATTGCATAACAAGTAGATGAGTGTAAACTTCAGAATAGCATCATCGCCATTAAATGACCTTTGTTTTCTTTACTAACTAATGTCTGTAAACAAAAAGAGAAGTGACAGAAGCAAAAAACACAAAATCAGAACTGCTTTTGCTTGATTACAGCAGGGACAGTAATTTTGTAACATCTACATTTACAACAGATCATATTTACAAAATGTTTTGAAATTTGCTCTGTTTTCTCAAATGAAAGTATTGCACTGCTCAATCATTTCTTTACACTCAACCCCGACTGCTGCACATGCTGTGGGGTATGTCATCTGGTTACGTCATATGTTCAGTGTTTCTCACCAATTTTTGGGGTATTTTGAAATTTACAAAAAGGCAAATGCAGAAAGTTATCACATTTTGCTGCACAATACCTGTGTCACAGAAAAATAATGTATACAAATCTTCTCAGATTGGCCACTGAATAACTTTGTGCAAGCCTCGCAATATTTCACCAACACAACTGTTCGTCATCTTCAGGTAGTGGTGGGTCCTGTCATCACTGCTGCAAGATGTGACTGGTGATATTCGCACAGCAGAATTGAAATTTGTCAGGCTAGAAGCAGGAGTACGAATGTGTGGACAGGCACTCCCAGTTGGATGGAAATGCCATTCATAGTAGCCTTCTGCTTATGTGTTGTGGGCAATGACTGCACTTCTGGACACTCGTGTGGTTAAAAGCTGAATTAACTCTCTGCAAGGTGCTGCATCAGGTCATACATCGGAGGATCTGGTTTCTACTGTTTTAATTTCATGGCAGTCAGTGCTGGATTCTGGGCAGTGCTTAGTCAAAATTCCATATTCCTGTTGGTAAGATTGCCCACCGTATGGCCTCTTGGGAAACGTGTGGTGCCCTGTATTCAGGCAGTGCTCTGCTACCACTAATTTACTGGGTGGCATTTTTGTCAGTGCTGTTGAACACAGTGTTCTTGCACAATGTGAGGTGTCTGCCCTATATAAGATTTCCCATAATGGCATCAGATCTTATATATGATCTATGTTTTCTAGGGTCAAGATTGTCTTTAACTTAACACAAACACTTTCTTAGTTTCGCTGGTAGACGAAAAACACACTTGATTCTGTTTCTCCTAGCGATTCTTTCTATTTTTGAAAACATGCCACTGAAATATGGCAAGAAAGCCATTTGCAGTGCTTGTCTAAGTATCTTCATTTACATCCCTACACTGAACTTGCTTTGCTCAGAACACATTGCAAATCTGTTTACAAGAATAAACGTTCTGCTGCAACACTGTTATTAGGTTTTACAGTTCACCAGGCAGACTGTTGGTATCTGAGATCACGTGTGCTCTATGTGCCAAGGAGTGTAAGACACTACCACATTGTGCAGGGTGATGGCAACTTTTGGACCGCAAATATAACTCTGCGTGTATCAGTTTGCAGTAGAGACTATGCCCCAGTGTTCTGTCAGCTTTTCTTCTAACTGTGACATCCAGGAATGGTAAGCTGCTATCTTTTTGTACTTCCACAGTGAACTGAATATTCAGATGGAGCGAGTGCAAATGCTGCAGGGACATAGGTAGTGTCTGTATTATGTGGGCCGCACCACAAATGTCTCTTCAGCATTCTGCCAGAAGGAGGAATGTTGGATATTTACTAAGGGAAATAGAGGATCTCCCATGGGAACACTGTCCACTTGATTAAAGTAGTTGGTGTTACATAAGAAATAGGATGAGGTATGCACATGTTTAAACAGCACCACAATTTCTTTCTCAAACTTGCTGTTAATAACCTCTAATGAGGGCTGCAGGGGCACTTTTGTAAGTAATGATATAACATTTGAGCTAACTAAAAGATCTGAAAGTTCTAGTTTAAGCATCTTCAGGTATTCTATGAAATCCTCTGAATTCTAAATATGATGGTCATAGTCATCCACATGATAAATTTCAAAGCTGTCATGTGGAAATTGCCAGTTGCATCTTGCAGCAGTGATGGTGGAAATCACCACCACCTGTAGATGCCAAAACGTTGTGTCACTTAAATATTGAGGGAGGGACTTGCATAATGTTATCTGGTGGGGAACCCAAAGTGTTTTTGCAACAGATCTATCAGGCAAGCCTGAAAAGTCACATATACTCCAAGCAGTAAGTACCTGTCGTAAAATGATCACATTAGTGAGCTTGGCAATTAATTAAGAGTTTATCAATAAATTTGGCTTCATTTTGCAAGAAATTGTGCTGTGTTCCAGTACTCCCTCTTCAACAAAACTAATGTCAGTTTCTGCTCCACCTCTTCAGCCCAAGATCCTATGTACACTCTTGAGCATTCTTGTCCAGTGGGTTTGTTATCCTGCTGTTGCCTACTGCAGACTACAAGATTACTGTTGAAGATTTCTGCAAAGTTTTTCTTCCTTTTTAGTGTACCAACATTTCACTGTGTGGTAATTGCCTGGTACTGTTTAACGGGTGTTTTAACAGTTGTTTCAGAGATGCAATACGAAGCAAATGCAGTGAGGATGACTTGCTTGCCATGATTGGGGCAGCAGTGAGAAGAAGGAAGAAACAACATCGAGGTAAGATACATTACAGCAAATGTAACTCTATAGATAGAAAGAAAATTTCTGTTTAACAAGTCATAGCAAACATAAGAGCAAAATAGAACGAAAAACAACAGTGATAGAACCTGTGTTTTTTGTGTAAACTTGGATTTAATTTTTATTTAGTATTCATTCTGATTAATGCCCATTGGTCAACAAGATATTTCAGCCCTAGAATTTGGTTCTGCAAGGTCCACCAGATAACCATATATGGCTGTTGTAACTCCTTTATTGGACTTCAGAAGTTTTCCAGCAACAAATCTTTTTTTTTTTCTTTCTTTCTTTCTTTTTTTTCTTTTTTTAAAAAAAAGCTAAAATGCAGAAAACATCATAAAGCAAACACTCACAGAAAAGCATCAGTGTCCTTGAAACAATGGAAACTCCAGTAGGAATATCAACAATATTGGAAAAGGCAGATTACTACTTACTGGTGAAGGCTGTGGCTGAAAGCTATGTAAGTGTCTTTTAATTCTGCCCATCTGCAGCCTAAGGTATCTTCTTTATGGTAAGTAACAGTCTGTCTTTTCCTTCATTATTCATTAGTGTTCTTTGTTTTTATTGCTGTTTAGCAAGCATCATGTGGTATATAAGGGATGCGAATAGCGTCAGATGAATCATCACTCTGGAGGATATGAAGGTGCTGCATATTGGTGTGAGACAGCATTATCTGATGAGAGTTTGAAAGAAACCTCATTGTGGATGTCCATTTGGTCGCCTGGTTAAACCTTGCAACATCTGTATTTTTGGAGTATTTGGATCTGACAGTGGCCTGATGTTGGAAGTAAGGGCATACTCATCATCAATGTTCCAGTTGACTACATGAGACCACTACAAGGGAGCATCACTGTGTAGTGTACTGAGTACATTGTAACCTGTTCACATCTGTGACTGCCATCTGAGAAAAAGTACAGTAAACTCTCGTGCAGCTACACTTTTGGCTAGCTAGATTGACACTTGACAAGTTTCAGTTTGCGTGCACCTGGAGCCAAGCATTTGCTGGTGTTTTTTGGCAATCTACTGCTAATCTGTGCACTGGTGTGTGTCAAAAGTCCAAGTATCGTCAATTCGTGCGTGTGTTGGTTGAAGCTGTAGTGTGTTTCTTATTCGTATTGCATGGTTTCATGCCACTGCCATCTATTGGAACTGCTTGGTAGTACAGTACATACAGTATTGTTCTATGCAGCGCAACGTAGCCCTGTCAAAACCGACAATTAGAGTGCGCTGCCTAACACTTTCCACTTGTTGTCGGTACATCAAAGCTGAGTGTGTAACAGTGAATGTACAACACCCTGTTGTGTTGCCACGTGGGCTTGGGTAGAACAGAGGAAATGGCATAGATGTATCGAATGCTTTCATTTGATGGCTGCCACAGCCTGGTTTCAAAAGTCAAAAGTTTGTCTAGTGCATCTCGAGTGTTGTCAAGTTGTGCATCTGTGTGTTTCTGATTTGAGGTTTCGTGCTCCCACTATGTGCCTTAAAGTGTCCAGAGATAAAAGGGGCCAAAAACCATAAAGGACTCAGTCGAGTGTCTGTAGAAAGAACACTGAACGTGACTACAGGCACGAAACATAAAATGAATGTGATCTTGTTGGAAAAAGAGCTTCACACTTTGCAGAGAATTGATGCTGGTGAGCCACCCACAAAAGTTGCTGCAGAGTAGGAGTACAATTACTGATCGGAAGACAAATTGATCAGGAATTTAAAAATTTTGTTCCATCCAAGCATTGGGCAGCGCAGTGAAATCTTGAAAAGCAATGAGAAAAGGTGCACATCCTCAGTTAGAAGAGGCATTATTTTTGTGGCACGAATAAATAAGAGCCAAAGGTGTGTCAGTTTCAGGTCCTCTACTTTGTCAAAATGAGCTGATGAGCTGATTGAAGGAAAGAAGCAAGAATTGCTCGGAAGTAATGGCCAGCAGGATCGTTTCAAGAAGCAGCGTGGCATTCATGAAATTGCCATCAGTTCCAAATCATTATCTGGGGATGAAGCTGCTACACTGATTTTAAGAAGAAACTGCACACAATCATTGACAAAGGAGGTTATACTGGCAATCAACTTTACAAATGTGATGAAACTGGGTTGAATTACAAAATGCTGCCAATGAAAACCCTTGCCTCTAAAGAAGAAGAAATGGCTTCAGGATACAAAAAAATCCAAGAAAGATTTACTGTCCTTGCTTGCAGTAATGCCACTGGCAATCATAAACTGTGTCTTACTTTAATTGGCAAATCCAAAACACCAAGAGCATTTAGACACCAACCAACCAGTTTGCCACTGAGGTACACGAGTCAGTCTTAAGGCATGTATGAACAGTGCCATCTTCAGAGAGTGGTTCCAGGCAGAGTTTGTTCCAACTGTAGTAAATTACATGGAAGGAAATGGACTTCCTTGAAAAGTGCTACTTCTTGTGGACAATGCTCCTTCTCACCCAGGTGATCTGCAAGATGGGGATATCAAAGTTGTATTTCTCCCACAAAATGTCACATCTCTATGTCAACCGATGGACCAAGGTATTCTTGAGGCGATGGAAAAACATTACAGACGCAAGATGCTGGAATAATTAATAGGTGTGATTGGTGCTGCAGATGATTTTGTGGAAGCTCTTAAAAAAATCGATGTTTTAAGTGTCATTCATTGATTGCTGAAGCTTGGAATCTAATTCCTCCAGTTCCTCTTGTTAGGTCTTGGAAAAAACTCTTAGATCGTAAGGCAACCTAAGTGGTGGGAAGGAGGAGGCAACACCAAAACTCAAGCTGACATAATTTTGGTGAATTTACTGGAGAAGCTGGTTGTAAAGACACACACTTCGAAGACATTGAAGAGTGGATAGAAAATGGCATTTTTTCATGTGACTGAGGATGAAATCGTCCAAATTGTGACCGATCATAAAGTGTCAGAAGACTATGTTTCTGATGATGAATCAGAGAAAAATATTCCTCACACATTCTGTTACGAAGTGATCCAAACTGCCCTGGAGTACATCAGCCAACAGGCGGAGACGATTTATCTTGAAATAGTTTGATTTCAACGTTGGAGATGTATTGTTGCAGCAATAGTTTCTCAAGCAAAAAAACAAAAGAAAAAGACGTTTGTGACTTCGTTACCAAAAAATAAACTCTAATGAAGCATCCTAGAACTTCTATGTCCATAACTTAAAAAGTTTTTTTTTTTTTTTTTAATTTTCTTGAAAGTTCCTCTAGACAGACTTTTTGTTCCTTTGAGTAATCTCTAGATTTGTTTCATAATTTTGTTCAGTAGTTTATTTTTTACTCAAAAGAGTAGGTAATAAAATTAAAACTCCTGTTATTTCCTGCTGCCAAATAAGGGAGATTTTTTCTGTAAGAATGCAAAATAAACGAGCTTTGTTATACAGCACTTAAAAACTTTGAGTTTTCAATCATAGTTTGGTGCCTTTTTAACATGTCAACACAATTTTTTCAGTAAAAAAGTGCAGGGTTATTTGCAACCACATCAGTAACGTTTTACATACCCTACGCACGTTTTACGATCGTATTTCGCAATATTGATGCAATTTGGAGTGTTCACATGTGAAAACAGGGGACTTTGATTTATCTGAAATTTTTGTTATCGGAACCGGCCACCGTCCCGATCATTTAGGATAAACAGGAGTTCACTGTAATAGACTCCTTGCAACATGCTGTGTCATACTGCTAGGAGCAGCCAGACTATGGAATTGCCGTCCTGCACATAGGCTGCCATTAACACCCAAGCAAATGACTGCATGTGAAGTGGTGCCATGATCGAGAAGTACGGACTGCTAATGAATAGTGTCACATTATGTTCACTAATGAGTCCCAGTCCTGCACTGCTCCAAATGACTATCGTGGAGAAGTTCGACAGTGACCCGGGGAGATGGGGAGAGGTCCCATTCTTCCACATTTTGGGGGGGGGGGGTCACAAAGCAGTCCCATGGTGTGGGGAGCCATTGGGTATGACTTCAGGTCACGGCTTGTAATGGCCGAGGGAACTCTGATGGTACAGCAGTGTGTAATAGTATTGTGGTGCTATTTTTCAACAGGCCAGTGCTTGTCCACATGTAGTGTGTGTCTCTTTAAGTTGTCTGCGTGATGTTGATATACTCCTGTGGCCAGCAAAATCCCCATATCTGTCCCCAATAGAACATTATGGGACCAACATGGACGTCAACTCCATCCCACTGCCTGTATCCATGATTGCAATGTCCAGTTACAACAGTTGTGGATCACCTTTCTCAGGAGGGTATGCAGCAGCTTTACGACATCCTCCCGCACTGTCCAGGCCAGACAGGGTGCATTGCTGTGTTGATAAGTGGGCTCAAACTGATAAGTTCTGTGTAAATTTGACTCTGTTTTGTTATCACTGAAATAACATCGCATACCCTCTAAATTAGCTATGTTTCAATTTGTTTTCTCCCCACCTTCTGAGTGTCTCACTTTTTTTCAAGCAGTGTAATTTAAGACAGACATAAGTATATGAAAATGGGATGGCATAACACATTGCTATTCAACTATGCCCCTAAGAAAATTGTAAGATAATGGAGAAGAGCAGGTGCACTATTACACTGACTAGAATGTAAACTTAAAGATAGAATTATATTGTGTAACCTATACCGATGATGTAATACTAATTGACAAAAACATCACTGATGTGCTAAAGCAATTTGAAATATTAAGGGAGCAATCTAGGAAAATTGGACTAATAATTTCACCTGGATAAAAAATTAATGGACGATACCAAAATGGCACTGGGTGAACTTATATAGGCAACAACATAGTATTCGGTGATAAAGAGTTTAAATAATTAGGTGAAAAAGACCACTGAACATCATAATGAAAAGAAGGCATAGAATCCAGACTTCAGAAAATACAAACTGTCTCTCAGTTAACTAAAAGTATTTTTCCTGGAACTCTAAAATCTAACATTGCACAACAGTGATCAAATTAGAATTTCTTTATGCATGAGAGAGACTCTTTGTCCAACACAAGACATGAAAACAGCAAACTGAATTAGAAGAATGTAAAATTGTAGTAAAAATCTTAGGTCCAAGAATAAAAGATGGAATACATCACACAGAACCCAGTGTGAAATCTCCAGGCAAATTCCTAAAAACTCTTGTTACAATGTGTCTCCAAAGAATCCAACTTGTGGGACATACAGAAAGAATGTATCCAAACAGGCAGCTCATTGGATTCCCACATACTTGAAAAATAAGATCCAACTGATGAAAACAAACAGGAAGAGACCTTACGAAATTGGAATCACCACATTTACAGTATTCTGATGTAGTGATGAGTCACACAGAGTGCAGTTTCACAGTAGCTTGATCGATGCTTGTACTTGTGTATGTAGTATATGCAAGTGTGTACAGCGTCTCTTCTGGTGTACTCACAATATGCTAATTTAGTGGCCGAGCAGTAAACCGGATCCCTACTCGGTTCCAGTGTGCTGTGCTAATTATTCTTCTTCACTATACATTTATGCTTGGAGCTGCAAGAGAGGCCATTTTCCGGATAGTGCCACAAAAACAACAAATTCTCAGATATCAGTTTAACTTAAACTCTTCAACATCATAGACAACATTTCACATTAATATGTTGCAGAGCACTAGATTAGTGTTAAAATTGCCAGAGTAAACATTGTTCTCCATGTGACAGATTGTCACCCGATGTCCAAAATCGATAAATTTTATATCTCTGCACAGAGAAGCAGCTGGTTGCTCATTGTCATCTGTGGTGCTAATCAATGGGTCGAGCTCGTTGCTGGCACAGCGCCACCTCAGAGTAAGTGGCCCCTCATCCCAGCAGGTGGCGATGTTTAAACACCCGTATAGCTCCCAAGACTTACTGTGTCTGTGGATAACTCCGTCTCTGCACAGAACTTCCCACATTTCCCACACAGTGGGCCCTTGTGTCTCTTACACACAATAAATCTTCAAACTTATTTCATTGGCTAAGTTAAATTTCGAGTGTGACGTGCTATTTCGTAAAAAATAGCAAACGGTAGACATGGATGTTATTGTGACACTTTCCTAAGGCAACATTTGTGTATTACACTTGTAGAAGTGCACTGCAACATAAAACAGTAGACCGTAAGTTCAAACAATGGAAACTACAGGTTGGAATATCAGCAGTGTAGGAAAAGATAGAGTGCTAATTACCATAAAGATGGCACGTTAAAATGCAGACAGGCACAGTTAAGACACTTACACATAAGCTTTTGGCCACAACCTTCATCAGAAAAAGAAATAGAAATACACACCATTCATTCACACAAGCAAGCACACCACACACACACATGACCACCAACTCAGACAGCTCAGGCCAGAATGCTAGCCTGTAAGTTTGCTACACAATAAAATAATTATTCTGAGCTACAAGAAAAATGGATTCAAAGAACTAAACTGCTTGAAGAAAAAAAAGGGAAGCTCCCTGAAGCAACGTAGTTTCACGAGTGTGCATACCAGTGGTAAATTATGAGAGTCGCAACCCTCTGAAATGGATAAAAAGGTCACCAGATTGCATTAGCTTTGTTTGTGTCTCGGATTGTTACCGTGAATGGTAGGAGCTATAAGAGATGTGAAGAGCGTAAGATGTTGAGTGATCCCTGTGAAGGACACAGATGCCCTGTACTTCTGTGAGTCAGCATTATCAGCACGTAACAAAATTTGAAGGGGCCTAATTGTGTGTCTCCATTTGCCAGGCTGATTGAATTATGCAGTATGCAGATTTGTGAGACATTCAGATGTGGTAGTGTCCCCATGTTGGACTGCTTGGGTACGTAAGGGCGGCTTGCTTGTCAGCAAGCTTCCGGTTGACCGTGTCTGACGAGCCCATGGGAGAATTGCTGCAAGTACGCCGAGCACATTGTAACCCTTTCACACCTGCACCTGTCATGTGATCAGCAGTGAGTCACATTCTACAAGACCCGCGATGACAGTTGTCAGTGAGTATGACAACGACATAGGGAGAGGGCGTTTGGGGCAGCATCGGATATGACTTCAGGTCACCCTGACAGCACAACAGTATGTCATGGACATCCTACATCCTCATTTGCTACCTCCATGTCCAACGGAGTTACAAGAGACAGAGCAGTGAAAACATATCCAGTTGTTGACTCACAAAACGGTTTTGAGCTGTGACGCATGTAGTCTTAAGTGAATCATTCATACAAAAAGAAAAGAAGAGGAAGCTAAAGTCAGAATCTGAAAAAATTGGAGAATGGAATAGATATTTGAAGACTTCACACTTGAAACTCCCAGTTTTCCTATTGTGAAATGCCTTTGTGACCATATGCATTTCACTGATGATAAACTTTTTTTTCCCCCTGGGTCTTGGCTCCATATTTTTTCATCCGGTTGAGTCAGAATACTTGCATAGTATTTGTGAGGTATTGTTTCAGTCTTGCAAGCTAATCTAAAATACAATCCCTTTTGCATCCTAGAAAACAATGACCACTCTTTCTCTCCGATTAAGTCACCTTGGCTATTTTTGTGCAACTGCTGTTTCATTTCATCCACGGGAACAGATTGGTGCATAGAATCAGTTGTGTGTCAGATTGTCCCAAATTGTTTTTCACATTAGGTTGTAGTCAGGCTTCAACAGACATGCCACTCATTTTCTGGTATGGCCACGGCATCAACTGTTTTGCACATCTTTTTAATTACTGATCTTGCAATATCACACTGTGTTCTTTCTCAGCATTTTCATATTTGATTGTAATTCTAGGAAGTAGTTCATGAGTCATCTTACAGAGACATATGCCACATATGAATTCAGCCACCCATTCCTTAACTGTTGACTATGAAGGAACTCCCCCCATGAACCATGGACCTTACCGTTGGTGGGGAGGCTTGTGTGCCTCAGCGATACAGATGGCCGTACCGTAGGTGCAACCACAACGGAGGGGTTTCTGTTGAGAGGCCAGATAAACATGTGGTTCCTGAAGAGGGGCAGCAGCCTTTTCAGTAGTTGCAGGGGCAACAGTCTGGATGATTGACTGATCTGGCCATGTAACATTAACCAAAACACCTTGCTGTGCTGTTACTGCGAACGGCTGAAAGCAAGGGGAAACTATAGCCATAATTTTTCCCGAGGACATGCAGCTCTTCAACTTGACTAGAAGAAGAGATCGGTTGGTAGGACATGTTTTGAGGCATCAAGGGATCACAAATTTAGCATTGGAGGGCAGCGTGGAGGGTAAAAATCGTAGAGGGAGACCAAGAGATGAATACACTAAGCAGATTCAGGAGGATGTAGGTTGCAGTAGGTACTGGGAGATGAAGAAGCTTGCACAGGATAGAGTAGCATGGAGAGCTGCATCAAACCAGTCTCAGGACTGAAGACCACAACAACAACAACAGCATGAAGGAACTGACTCCTAATAAGTAAGATGATGCCTGTAGAAAAGTGCAACAAAACAGTAATCTCAAAAAAGGACAGGATAGACAGTACATTCTGTAGGACATATTAAAAGTGATTGGTAAAAGAGACTTGGTGTGTTAAATGCAGCTTTTGATTACATGATAATTGAATTGGATAGATAAACAACCTACTTGCTAAGTGGCGGCAGAACACACACATAAAAGAAGATTATAATTAGGCGAGCTTCAGAGCCAGTAGCTCATTCTTCAGGCAGAAGGGTTGAAGTGGAAGGAAGAGGGGTGAAGGATAGGTCTAGGAAAAAGGGTAGATTTTGAGAAAGTTACCCAGAACTGCAGATCAAGGGCTGACTTTCCAGATGGGATGTGATTCCACATCTACATACATACTCCACTAGCCACCATATGGTGCATGGCAGAAGGTACCCTGTCTCACTACAATAGTCTGAATAAAATTACTTGATAGTTGACATCAATCACTTGCTGCAACAATGTTGCCACATTGGCTACCAGCTACCGTTTGGTTACAGGTGACAACAAACAAGCAGCTCACTTCACAAATTATGTTAAATGTTTAACACAGAGCAATTTTTCTAGTGGCTGGTGCAAGGTATGTCAGAAATGTTGGATACTCTGTCGACTATTGATTTAAAGTGACCAGTGACTGAACTGGGGCAGACGACCCGTTTTGTATCCCTGACTGTAAACTTGTGTCCTAACCCAGCCGAGAAAATTGTGGTCAACAGTCTGCAGCAGTACTAATATCATGATCGCTTTGTTCATGGCAATTAAAGCTAACCCTTAAGGGTAAACTCACGACAACAAAAACTCAATTTCAGGGCTGAAAGCAAATTGAAATTTCTCCATGTCATTTGTTACCTGTAACTATCCTTACACTAGCTGCACATGCTGCCATGTTAGAAATCAGTGAACAGTCCATGTGGGCACTTGGTCGTGGATTATAGATGGCTGAGGCAGATTCCAAATGAAGAAATAATGACAGGAAGAAAAATAAGACCAAATAGAACAGTCAAAACAATGATGAAAAATGATGCAGCAAATTATTAAAAATAAAAAAAATATATTTAAACCAATTAATTGAATGAAAATAATAATCACACTCTTTTGGTTAGATTTAAAAATAAAAATTTTGCTACATTGATGAGATTCAAACCTACAACATGCTACATATTAGATTAATCTGCCAACCATTGTGCTATGCCACAGCACTGCATGAAGTATTTATATATGTGAATGTAGTGACCCAGTTGCAACTATGAATTGCAACCTTAAAAATTTCAGTTTCACGCAGTGTAGTGAAAAGCTTATCTAATGTAAGATGATCTCTGTGAATATGATAACTATATGTATGATACTGAATCACACCTTGTGCTGAGTTATTCAGTAGTGTTTGGTTAGTGCTATGAATGAAATGTGTGTCTTTCATTAGCATTGTTAATGTGTGTTGTTTTTGGTGTAGGTATCGCGTGTCATGAAATACATAATAAAAGTGTGGGGCTCGTAATTCGGGATACAAATACATCAAGAAAGAATGCTGAACCAGGAATTGGAAGTGACTGGCCAATTTTGGTGGAGTTTGGCAACAGCAGACAGTTCAAGTGTGACGCTGACTACTCTTATTGGCGTTTGAAGTGCCAACTATCAAGTAATTTTATTTCAACTGTAGTCAGTTCCTTTCCCGTTCCATCTGCCAATTGAGTGAGGAAAAAGTGAATGTCTATATGCCTCTCTATGAGTCCTAATTTGTTGTCTCTTATCTTTGTGGTCCTTACGCATAATGTATGTTGGTGCAAGCAGAATTGTTCTGCAGTCAGCACAGTGTTCCTCAAAATCCCTCCAGGGATTCCCATTTGAGTTCCAGAAACATCTCCATAATACTTGTATGTTGTTGTTTCAACCTACTGTTAACAAATCTAGTATCCTGCCTCTGAATTACCTCAATGTCTGCTTTAATTCGACCCCTTGCGGATACCAGACACTCAAACTGTACTCAAGAAGAGATCACACTAGCATCCTATATGTGATGTCCATCACAGCTGAGCCACACTGTAGTAAAATTCACCCAACAAACAAAAGATGATTATTCGCCTTCCCTACCATGACCCTCACACGTTTGTTCCATTTCATATCACATTGCAATGTTACGTCCAGATATTGAAACAATGTGACTTCTTCATTCATGACACTACTAATGCTGGATTCTGGCATTATGGATTTGTTTTTCCAACTCATCTGCAGTAACTTATATTTTTCTACATTTAGGGTTAGCTGTCATTTATCACACCAACTGGGAACTTTGTCCAGGTCATCTTTTATCCTCCTAAATCACTCAACGATGACACCTTCCATACACCACAACATCATCAGCAAACAACCACAGATTACTGTCCACTTTGTCCATCAAATCAGTTATGCACATAGAAAATATGAGTAATAGCGCTCCTATCACACATCCCTGGAACGATCCTAATGATACCCCAGTCACCTGATGGACACTCACCGTCGGGATAATGTAGTGGGTTCTATTACTTCAGAAGTCTTTGAGCCACTCACATGTCTGGGAATGTATTCCATGTGCTTGTACCTTTGTTAAAAGTCTGCATTGAGTCATTATGTCAAATGCTTCTCGGAAATCAAGAAATATGGAATCTGGGTTTGTGAATTTTGTGATGGCAAAGTTAGAGGAGCAATGCATCTGCATTAAATTTTGTGTGAAACTCAAGAAAACCTTTACAGAGACACACCAAATGATGCTGGGAGCCTATAGCGATGAGTACTTAAGCCATACTCGGTGTTATATATTATTCACACGTTTTAAAAATGGCTTTACAAAAGTCAAACATGATCCTTGTTCAGGACGCTCTTAGATGTCCACTGATGATGCTTGTGTCAGGAACGTCAACGAAATTGTGTGTGCCAGTCGAAGATTCACTGTCCGAGAGATTGTAGAAGAATGTAACATTTCAGTTGGATCATGTTATGAAATGACACAGCATCTTGGAATGCATTGTGTTGCCGTCAAGTTCATTCCACGCTCATGAGTCAAGACCAAAAAAACTTTTTGGATCTTACAAATGAGACTGAGATGTTCCTTGTGAGAATAGTATGACCCCTGCAGACTTCTTTTTATTTCCAAAGGTGAAAAGGATGAAGTTTTGCAATGGTAGATGAGATAGAAGAAAATTCGCAGACGGCACTTTATGCGACCCAGCAAGATGTGTGTCAAGACTGCTCCTGGAAGTGGAAATGATATTGGGAGCAGTGTATCAATTTTGGAGTAGAGTATTTTGAAGGAGACAATCCATAGTAACTAAAAGATAAGCATAGAAAATTTTGTGGACAAAGTTCTGGAATTTTTTGAACAGACATTGTATGACAAAAGGGCATGCTGAGTTGCCCATGAGTGATGCTTTGTACTGATTTGTGGACATAAACTTATTGGTCTCTATGAAACTGATTAGATTCAAACCCAGAATATGTTCAAGAATTCTGCAGCAAACTGATGTTACGGGTATTGGTCTGTAATTTCGCGGGTCTGTTCTTTCGCCCTTCGTATATACAGGAGACGCCTCTGTATTTTTTCCCCAGTTGCTTAGGTCTTTCTGCTGGGTGAGAGATTCACAATAAATACAAGCTAAGTAAGGGTCCAGTGCCATATAGCACTCTTTGTAAAACCAAATTGAGATTCCATCTGCAACTGGTGACATTTGTTTTTAATTATTTCAGGTGTCAGGGATGCTTACGAGGGTGGTTTGAAAAGTTCTTGAAACAGAATAGAAAAAAAGTACTTATGTCACTGAAACTTTTTTGTTTTTCAATGTACCCTGCTTGTAGATTAATTCACTTGGTCCAACAGTGTTCCAATACCTTGATCCCATCTCGACAATGATTTTCCTCCAGGCCTACAAAATAGTTGTCAACTCAGGCTATCAATTCTTAATTTAAGTGAATCTTCATCCACAAAGAAAAATTTTCAGTTTAGGGAAGAGGCACGTGTGGCAACAATTCATACCTTAGTTTGTGTAATTTTACCATGGCGATGGCACATGCGTGCGAGCGTGCATTGGCTTGATGCTAGATGACTTTCTTCCTTATTAAACCTGGCCTTTTTCTCATATCTTTTGTTGCAATTTGTCCAGAAGGTTAGCATAGTATTCTCCAGTAATTGTTTGCCCAGTGGGGAGATAAAGTACAAACAGAATCCCCTTCTCATCCCAGAACACTGATGCCATGATCTTCCCCGCTGAAGGAATTTGGTGGCGCATCCCAGAACACTGACGCCATGTCCTTCCCCGCTGAAGGAGTTTGGCGACGGAGATTCAGCATGTTTCCAATGCTTTGATTGTTGCTTTGTCTCTGGGGTATAGTAGTAAACCAAAGTTTCCTCGTGGTCACAAACCAGCACAAAAGTTCTTGTTTGTTTCTCCTAAAACAGGCCAAACATTGTTGTGATATGTCCATTCTCATGTGTTTTTGACCCAGCATCAAGAGTCGCGGCACCCATCTTGTGAATACCTTTCAGATGACATCTGGCAAGCGTGAGCAATTTCATGCACTCTAAATTGGTGATCCTCCTTGATCATTATGCGCACTTTTGCAATGATTTCTAGAGTAGTGACACATCTCGGCTGACCTATTCATGGATGATCATCATCTAAGCTCTCCTGACCAAATTTAAATTCATTTATCCACTTGGCAACAGTTGAAGACAAAGGAGCAGAGCCCCTGGTGTATTCTGGAAATCGGCATGAATGTCCTTCGCTTTCATACCTATCTTTATGAAGTACTTCATCACTGCTTGAATCTCTACCCGTCCCCCCCCGTCTTTGCAGATCACTACACAGGAACAACAACAGAGCCGTGTCACTGCCACAGCTCTCTTCCAAGAGCACTGACATGGCACATGTTTACAGGTGATTGTTGTTAGGTGTCTTTGTACTATTGTCAAATGACGGTATGTTTATATGATTCTCTTGCATGAATTATTTCTTAAATGTAAAATTTAAAACATTTATCTCCTACTGCCACACCAGACTGGTCAAGTGACATGATGGAAACCTTTGACTCACTTAGTGATTTTACATAGGACAATAATTTCCCCTGCTTCTCAGCCAGATCTTTTGCTGAGGTATGACAGTGGTAGTAACCTTTCCTTGTTGCCATTTGGCATTCTCTTTTGAACCAAGAGTGCAGTAGCTTTTCCTTCCTCAGTATTTTCCGAATTTCATTGTTAAACCACAGTGGCTCTTTTGCATCCTTAATTTGTTTACTAGGTACAGACTTGTTGAGAGTGCAATTCACGATCTGTTTAAGCTTTGACCATAATCTCTCTACGTCCATCTTAATGGAACTAAGTGATGTCAGTTCTGTCTAAGTGAGATGCTAACATCTGCTTATCTGCTCTTTCTGGCATGAACGTTTTCCTAGCCTTCTTGACTGATTTATTAATTTTTTTAACCTTAGTTATTATGATGTTATCATGATTATTAATCCCCATCTCTATGCTGAAGTCATTGATGATATCTGGCCTGTTTGTAACTACAAGGTCTAAGATATTTCCATTGCATGTGGCATGCCAAACTAGGTGCTCAAGACAATTTTTGAAAACCACATTCAAAAGTGCTTCACAAGATTGACTGCACCCCCTGCAATGAAGCCATAGGCTACCATCTATACTCAGTAGGCTAAATTAACCTCCAACTAGTATTGCATGATCTAGGTATTGACGTGCTACTGTCTGTAGACTTTCTGTGAATGGCTCCAAAACTGTCATAGCAAAACCGGGTGGCTGATTAAAACATCCATTAATTAACGTGATTTCACATAGACTTGTTATAGGCAACCAGGTAACTTCACTGTCACAATCAGCTTTGACCTCAATAGAGACAATGGACACTCCCTCTCCTACAGTGTCTAACCTGCCTTTCCGATATATATTCCATTAATCACTAAATATGTGAGAGCTTTCTACTCTGGGTTTCAGCCAGCTCTCAGTCTCTGAGAATAATATGAGTGCGAGACTTTCCTGGATGGCAGTAAATTCGAAAACTGTGTTACAAGTACTTTGACAACTGATAAAATTTTGACAATCTACACTGGAGTGAATTCAAAAGATAAACCTCAACCAACATTGAATGTATCTTGGTGATAAAGAGCCCAAATAAATAAATAGATGATTTTATTCCATTTCATCTGATTGAATGAAACACACACAGCATAACTACTCAGAAAACAACTATAGTGCTGATTACATTTACTATCATACATGTAGCACTCTGAGAACATTTCACCTTGTCATAGTAGTCCTGTGTTTTGGAACTAGGCAGTGCTTCATTTCACAAAGCGAAAGGAATGGCTTGTGTAAAAAAAAAAAAAAAAAAAAAAAAAAAAAAAAAAAAAAAAAAAAAAAAGAAGAAGAAGAAGAAGAAGAAGAGGAAATAGTGGTTGCTGGTGTTTTTAACACTATCATTCAATTTAGTTCCTATTGTGAACTTTGCAGCTAGGATATGTAAATGCTCTGAGACTGCTATTGATAATATCTTTATGAACAAATCTAGGGGAAAAAAGTCATATCACAAAACCAATAGTAAATGGACTATCTGATCACAACGTGCAGCATCCTGTGTCAAATGTTGAAACTTCTCAGGATAAAAAAAATATTAAATCTGAGTACAGGAGGATAATAAATAAGCCAGAAATTGAGGAATTCAGGAAATTGCTCAAAGACATGAACTGGAGAGATGTTTACCTGACTCAAATGGAAAATACAAAGCATTTATTAATAAAGTTACCTCCTCTTTTGAAAATTGTTTTCCCCTAAAGGTAACTCAGATCACACAGAAGTCAAAAGATAAACCATGGATTACACAAGGAATAAAGATATCATGTGGGGAAAAAGGAGACTGTATCTACTATCTAGGAACATTTCTGATATTAGCATTGTAATGCATTACAAAGAATACTGCAAAATATTGAATCAAGTAATCCAGAAATTGAAGTAGCTTTATTAAGAGAAAAAGATAATTGTATCAACAAAATAAGAACTGTATGGGATATAGTGAAGACAGAGAGAAGTGGGGCCAAAAAGGAAGTGGAACAGATAGCTCTAAAAGTAAATGAGGCTTTGGTAACAAGTGCATGTAGTGTTGTAAATCTCTTAAGCAAGACTTAATTTTTGTTACTGACGGCTCGGGGTTATCAGGTTCGGTGAATGGTGCAATGGAGTATCTGGGACCAGTCTTTGAAGAACATTGTGTAGAACCTATTCGAGGAACTTTGAATTCCGACCATTGCTTCTCAGTATACTTACTCCTTAATGAAATTTGTTGCAAGTTACATATCTATATTTCCAACAAATAGCTCAATACATATTATCAATACTAGGAATAAGAACAATCTACATAAAGACCTAAAATCACTTATGTTGGTCCAAAAGGGGGTCCAATATTCAGGAACACACATTTTCAATAAATTACCAGCACCCATTAAAAACTTGGTTTCAGATAAAGCACAGTTTAAACAGAGTTTGAATGACTTTTTGATAGGCAATGCCGTCTACTCTATAGATGAATATCCTAACAGAGACTGAAAGGCCAGCTTAAGTAAAAATATGTTAGATTTAAGTTTTGACAGCACTTGGTTGCAACAGTCAATATTAAGTATTTTGTGTATGATAAATTTATTAATAGTGCATAACAATGTTTCATTCTGACAGCGTATTAATTCTGTAAATATTAGCTTTTCCAGTTTACTGTATTGTATTCACCTATTTTGACAATCTCGTGACAAATGATCAGGGAAGTATTCATTATATTAAAATGTTTTGTGTTATACATTCTGACATGTTCCACACCCTCGAGAATCATCTCATTTTTTCGGTGTATGTAACAAAAACTGAATCAAATCAAATCCAATCACCATCTCTCGTCATGTAATAACTTCACTTCTTCTTCTTCCCTTGTCGTCTCCTGTTTTTCCAGTACTCGTCCATCTCCTCCTCATGTTTTTCCCCCTTTATTCTATTCGTGTTGTTCTCAATCCCCTATTTCTTCTGCATTGAAAGCCTTTTATTTTTATTTACTTATTTTTTTTATTGAGGTGAGTCTCTACGGACTGCGTGGTAACAACCGACTTCACTCTAGTGTCCAGGTCTTGTTCTTGCTCCAGCTTTGACTTCCTGCCAGTATCTTCTGAGCCCCTCCAAGAAGTGCCTTTTTATGCTCTTCAGATAATGGTCCTCACTGTCTTTCGAATGTTGATGCCATGTTAAAACCTTGGTAGTTGGTCACCAATCTTCTAAATTTGTTCCTTTCAGGAATTTCTCTCTGAGATACCAATCTGCTTAAGATCTTTTTCACATTCTTTGAACCATCTCAGCCTTGTTTTCTTAGATAGGATGAAACTCCGTATTCTTTTTGTTAGTCAATCACCGTCCATTTTCATGAGATGACCATAAAATAACAATCATTTCTTTGTAATGGATGCTGTGATAGGTTCTGTCTCACTGCACGTGTCCTCATTTGCTCTCATTCGTCATTGTCCATCGACCCATCTATTACCTTAGGATTTTCCTTAATATCCTACACTCACGCTTTTCCAGCCACTCAGCTTGACCTTGTCTATTCGTGGTCAAAGTTTTGGATGCTTATAAGCCCTCAGGTTGTACAACTGTATTATAATGTTGGAACTTGGCCCATATACTCATAGACTTTTTGTTATAAGTATTCTTTGTCAGTTGGTATGCTTGGTCTAACTTCCTCATCCCGACAATTGCTTCTTCTTTTAATCCATTCTCCTGGTGGATGACTTCACCGAGATACCTGAAATTCTTAACTCATCCGATTTTTTCCCAGGTTGGTTATCTTCCATTCAGGTCCGTCACAGATGTTCGTCATATATTTTGTCTTTTGAATAGAGATCTGGAGTCTAACTTTTTTCATCAATTTCTGACAGCCTATTTATCTTGTTGATTGCTGACTCTATGTTGTTAGCAAAAATGGCCAGGTCAGCCGCAAAATCTAAGCAGTCAATGCACACCCCTTTGTTCTTAGGACCAAGTCTGAACCACTCTTCATTTGTTTCTTCTTGGGTTAATAACTTTCTCCACTCTCGAATGACCTTTTCCAAGACACAATTGAAAAGGAGAGGGATAGTCCATCTCCTCGTCTTATGTCCGTTCTGATTGTAAAGGGTTCAGATACCTCACCCATAAGTTTAATTTTCGACACTGTGTTAGCAAGAGTTTGTTTGATCAGCTTTCTTGATGTATTATCCACCCCAAACTTTTCCAAAATATTCATTAATGCATGTCAGTCGATGGAGTCATATACTTTCTGAAAATCAACAAACATGACCACATAGTTATTTCTTCCAATTTTTTTTTGTACCTCATGATGTTCTTCAGGTTAAAGATCTGTTCTGCGCAAGAATCACCCTTTTGGAAACCAGCTTGATAGTCCCCAATCAGTTGGTTACAATGATCTTCTATTCTATTCTGTATCACTTTCGAGAGAATCTTATATGGAACAGATACTAATGAGGTACCCCTATAGTTATTGACATTCTATTTATCACCTTTTTTGTGTAGACGATGGATTAAAGCTGACTGCCATTCAGTTGGTATCATCCTAGCTCTCCAGATCTCCTCAAAAAGTTGGACTAGTATATCTAGAGTTTCATTATTTGCCAGCTTCAGTAGTTCCACCACTATTGAATCCTCTCCAGCTGCCTTATTATTCTTAAAGTTGTTGATGATCTCTTTGGTCTCCTCTTTACTAGATGGAGATGAGGGGTAGTTTGTGGATTGGGGCACATACAGGGAATCTTTCTTTCGGTTCATCACAATTAAGTAGGTTTTCAAAGTAACGAGACATTATCTTGCAGTTTTTTTGTTGGTCAGGCCGAGTGTGGTGTGCGTACTGTAAGACCTTCAGTGCACACACCATCAGATTATTTGACTTGTTGCTCTAACAAAGTAAGCGAGTGTCAGCAATATGTCTCGTGGTCTTATCATGGCGTATTTATCTTCTGCCATTAGGTCAGACGATAGAAATGCCACTTGCACGCTGAGAGTAGCAGATTGACGGTGACCAACTTTAAACAGAACTTGATTAGTTTTCACATTCATTTATTAAAATAATAACAAATATAAAAATTACTTAACTTGGTTCTGGATGCTATTTACAATTGACAATCTGAAGTTCCTTTGGTATTGATACATTAATCTTATTCTCACATATATCTCGGGTACTTGACGAAAGTGTCTATACATTTATCTTCATGGCAATGTACAGGAATATGGTAATCTTATTAGGAGCAAACTGAATCTTGACTATGGACTGGTACAGACAATTGTAGAACTCGTACAGACTGGTACAGACTATGCAGACTGGTACAGACTAATGCAGACTGGTGCAGACAAATGCAGACTGACTGGTCGAAGGTCTTTACACTTGTTATAATACCTCACACGTTCATGTATCACTGCGCGAGTGTGATGCGCGAGGAGAAAGTGTTCTATCTTAGCAGCAATCTCATTGGCTCTGTTACATATTAATACGCGAATCGGCGGAAGCAGAATTTGGTCCGTCTCTGTGGCAGCGCCATCTCGTAGTGCGGAGATGGACGAGTGCTGCGCCTGCGCTGTTGTGCTTAGCGGGGCTCACTCTAGTGGGAAATTTGTGTACGCGCTGAATACGCGGAACTATGTACACAACACTGAGCTTTCCATTTTCGTCTCTAAAACAAAAACTAGGGGCTTGGTATCCTTTCAAATTCGATTTGAACGTCTGATAGAAGTCTCTGACATTGTTTATCTGGAAACGCTGATCGATCTGTTATAACTGCTGTTTCTCATGCAACTGCTTAGCCCTTCGTAGAGTTCTGGCTGCATATTTTCGAACTTCATGGAATACATCAAAATCATCAGGTCTCCTGGTAGAGTTCCACTTTTTCCATGCACTTGCTGTTTGGCCCACCACCTCACCACAAACCTCATTCCACCATGTATGATTCCTCTTTTTAGCTGTCAGGATTTTAGTATTAGCTGCTTGTTGGATCATGGAGTCAATGTCTGCCCATTTATGGGATTCAACTGTCAGTTACTGGTGGCATTGTTCCAATATGTTTTGATTGATTTTGAGCTTCGCAATATCATATTTATGAATTTTATTTCCGGTTTTCACGGTCTTATTGAGAGGGATGAAATTAATTTTGATCTTGGAGAGGTGATGATCCTTTTAAATTCAGTATTTTATCTGTAAAAAGGTTTCTTTCTATTATTTCTGATTGTTTGATGTTGTTTCTTTCTTATTTCTGTAATCCATGCTATCATTGATTCCTTCTTCCAGAACTACTCATTCAGTAGAGGTCTCTAAAAAAAGATTAATCTTCTTTTAGCCATTACTTCTGATATTTTCTCAAAATTTTTGTAGATCTCCTCATTACTTCTCATTTTCCAGCCATCTGTAGCTTGTATTGCAACCATTATTTTCTAATAATGCTCCTTTGAGGAACCTCTGTTCTGTCCAGCTTATAGTTCATCATTAGGCATCCTCAACCATATAAACATCCTGGTCATACCACTGTGGTATAGTGTCTTCGTTTTGTTTTTTTAGTTGTACATTTCTTGTTGTAAATATCCTTTGTCAAACGATTTGCTCTCTCCAGTTTGCTGACTCTTGCATCTACTGTTAATTCTTCTAGTCCATTTTGTTGTACAGTTTGTCCAATATATTTAAATTTACTTCCTAATGCTATTTTACTTTTTTGTTTTTCTAAGAGTGTTGATGCATTGTTTGAAATTGTCATCAATGTTGTTTTTTCGGCTGAAATTTTGGGACCAGCTCCCTTTGCTATTTCTTCCAAAAGATTTCTTTCAATAACTGTCTGCCAGATTTTTTGAAAGTATATCAGAATCATCTGCAGAAGCCAGGCAGTTTACCTTAATTCCATTTGTTTTTCATCCTAAAATTATTGGTTCAATTTTGTGATTTTTTTTTTCTCCAAATTCCAGATACTTTCTATTTTTTCTAGAATGCAGTGTTACAGTAAAGGTGATAAACTGTCCCCTTGTCTAACATCAGTTTTTATTTCAAATGGTTGAGATACTTCTCCCATAAATTTAGCTTCTGCCATCCTATTTGCTAGTGTTTTGAGGATTATGTTTGCTTTAACACAAAATTCTTTGATGATTTTACCTATAATTTCTCTGCCTACCAAATCAAATGTTTTCTTGAAACCTATACATGATACTATTATAGGTTTGGTGATTAACAGTATGTGGAGAATTATCGATTTTCTAATAAACATCTGTTCTGTGCAGGGTATTCCCTTTCTAGAGCTCCTTGAGATTCTCCCAGTTATTTGTCTAAAGTTTCTACAACTCTGTCCAGAGAATTTTTGATAATATTTTGTATATCACTGGCAGAAGTGAGGCATCTCTGCAATTGTTGACATTTTGTGTTTCCCCTTTTTTTCATAGCTGTGGATTAATGCTTTCCATAATCTCTTCAGCTTTCCAAATGTTCTCAAACAGCAGTTGTAGATCATTTGTGTGTTCTGACTATTTCAATAATTTTTCTGTAGTGGAGTGTTGGAATGATTTGATGGCTTCATGAATTTATTGTTCTGTTAGTGGAAAATCTTCCTCCAGATGTTGTGGGACTGCTATTATATATTGCTACAATGTGCTGTTATTATTATTGTTGTTGTTGTTGTTGTGGTTGTTTGGTTGCCTGTTCTTCAGCACTATCTTTCTGTTTCGTTTATCTATTTGCCGCCATTTTAGCCCATTTACCGGTATTTTCAGCTTGTTTTTCACTTATTTGACCTTTTGGTGGCTCCTCTTGAAGAGATCTTATTTCTCAGCATTTAAAATTACATCATCTGCTGCTCTTTCGCAACTCAATTTCATCATGTCCAGTCTAGTTTTTTCATTCATTTAACCATCCATCTTCCTTGACTCAAGATCCTGAATTTTCATCCTTAATTCTTGAACAGTCTCATTTCTCTTTTTACATTTTCCAGATGAAGAAACTTTTGGTCCTCAAAGCTAAGATTAGTATCAGTTTTTTTATTTGTTTCTGCCTATGGCTGCTATATCTCTTTAGTTAGAATATTTTCTCTCTCTGTATTTGATTATAGTCTAAGTCTGAATATTTTTATAAGTACATTTATTGCTGTAGCAATGAGTAAAATAAATTGTATTGCACTGCCTGTAGCATGTAGCACCATTTTGACTGTTAGTCCTCTTGCTGTACAAAAAGTAGCTTTGATGATTACTTAATGCAAGTATTTTGTAAGAGCTGTGGAATGGTTAGTATCTGTTTATATTTTTCTGATTAATTCAAGCTCGTCAATGCACATCCTCTGTTAAGGAAATATTTGAACTGAATTTACTGTGTGTTAAATATAAGCAGTGGATCCATTGGGGTAGTCTTTTTGGTAGAAATATGTCAAGGTGAACAAAACAGGAGATGAAATTTCCTGGCAGATTAAAACTGTTTGCCCGACCGAGACTCGAACTCGGGACCTTTGCCTTTCGCAGGCAAGTGCTCTACCAAAGCACGACTCACGTCCGGTACTCACAGCTTTACTTCTGCCAGTACCTCGTTTCCGCTGCAGAGTGAAAATCTCATTCTGTAAACAGGAGATGGTGAAGGAAGAGAGGGAAAAGATCAACATTTGCTTCTCATCAGCAATATAACTGGGTTGCAACATTCAGTGAAAATTATCTGTGACAGGAAGTTGTCAGAAATACATTTTTTGAAGAAACTTTATGTTTGTATAAGCATTTATTAAATTTAAAAAGTTGGATTTCATCTGTTAATACAAAAGATAATGTTTTGCATTGCAGGCATGCTAAACCTGTCAAAGATGAAGAATCGGCCAATGATTCTTATTGGAGGATAACAGTATGTATAACTTAAACTTGAGATTCTTGAAAATAAAGCTAGTCAGTATTTCTTAACAGTACTGATTTAAATACATCTAAAGATCGCTGTTACCTAAATGAAAGTTGACGAGCAAAGTCTTAGTGGACATTTGTATAAAATTGTCATAGGTGTTATTTACAAGAAGAGTAAATAGTTTCAATAGGAATGTGGTGAGACATTTAACAAATGTCATGACCACACATTAATAGGACCTTATAACACTACCATTATGATATTAGTATGCTTTTACACAAATAACAGAAACCCTGTCTCTATGTTGCCACGTATAACC
Organism: Schistocerca serialis cubense; assembly: GCF_023864345.2. Classification (NCBI taxonomy): domain Eukaryota; kingdom Metazoa; phylum Arthropoda; class Insecta; order Orthoptera; family Acrididae; genus Schistocerca; species Schistocerca serialis. Next base: position 20,535,909 of record NC_064643.1, on the reverse strand, counting down.
CTCTTACTAAAATTTAATTTAGTTTCCAAATAAAATACACTATGGAAGGATAGTCCTGTTTATAGGAAAAGATAATCAATAGAGTTATCCTTCTTACAGGATTTACCATGTGTTGCATCTAATGGATAAGAAAATTTGACTATTCACTTCTTTTCCTAAGATCTTACCCAGTGGCTAGATAGAAACACAGTATGAATAATAATATACTGAAGCTAGGACAACTCATTTCCAAGTTCATTTAGTGGTATGAAACATGTACTTAATGGTCACCAACCTATCCTGGCAATGAAATAGTGAAGTATTGGAGAAGCAGAAATGTGAATTTTGCCTACTTTCTTGCTACTGTTTAGTTTGGCTCTTCAAATAAATTACCCCACTTAAACAATTTTGGGCTACATCTTTATGCATTATGTTTTTAAAAAAGAAAAAGCCCAGTAGATAACTTCGAGGAAGGTAAAAAAAATTAGCCGGGGTGGGGGGGACAACCTTTAGAAAAGCACTTTCCATAATCAAGAAACTTAAATACTTAGACACTAAAGCACACACTTTTTAACTGAACATTTCACTTAAAGAAAACCTCTTTCTTGGTGGAATTAACTTTCAAAAGCTATTATTCTTTGAACTAATTCTGTATAGCCATCTAACAGGTTTTAGTAACTTGGCTTCACTCTGATTGAATTTTATGTAACCAAACTACAACACTTTGCAATAGTTAAGAAAACATTTTTATTATTTACACTAAAGCTATTTAAATGGTGCCTCTTTATATTAACTTGGAACTTCATAAGTCTGTAAAACAGGACACTCGGATTAATCAAACACCAGGAAGGAACCCTATACAGATGTATGATTAGGATGAAATAACAGGGTGAACCAGTTTCCGTAAAGTTCAAGAATGATTATTAAAACACAGTTTAAATTAATGGTTCATGCCCTACAAAGGTAAAAATAGAAAAAAATCTTATCTGTGGGCTGTAGGCTTGGGTGTGGCGAACAGTTATGACGGCTAAACTACCCACACTACAGCCTGCAAGTTTCTAGCTGTATGGGCTCAATTTCTCTACTTGGCTTCATTCAGTTTTACATACAGTAGCTCAACAACTCGCAGCTATGCTGCAAGCTGTTTGCAGTCTTCAACCGAGGCATTTTTATGAAAATTTGCAGGCAAAGCTTCTGCTCCACAAAGGAGTTACCTCAATCACTGCTGCCTACAGACAGTGTGACTTACTTCCCGCACTTGCTCAAGGTAGCACGCCAATTCGCCTTTCGAACCTTTTCCACTCTCCATAGCCATTTTCGTTTCAAACAAAAGCACACTGGCTTTTACATAACGCCTATTTCTTATATTGTTCCTAAGCATGACCATTTCTTAAATTGTCAAATTTACATCAACATGAACAATTTATACACACAAATATTTTTAAATACAAAATGTTATCAAAAAATTATTTACACCCTTGGTATCCTTTGTAGAGGACTTGGGCAGGTTTGTCATATCCTAGTACACATTATTTTGTTACTTCCCTTCAGATATTCCATTTAGCTACATCTACAATTATTCCCAATGTTCAGCCTTTTGAGGTGTCCAGTGCGGGTTCCTCTCCACTTCCTGGGTGTATTGTAACGAGTTAGCTCCCAGGAGCCTCTCAAACCACAAACTCTTAGAAGATTCACTCTTCTTGTACTTAAGTCAGCATTGTCACTTTTGTATTCAATCCCAATGCAATTTCTGTGTTTCATAGTCAATGTGAAGGTCCAAGGGATACAGAAAACCTGCACTGGTGCATCAGAATCCAATACTGGTCTCCCAGGAGCCACTGAAAGCACAAACTAAAAGAAGATTCACTCTTCTTGTACTTAAGGCGGCATTGTCTCATTTGTATTCAATCCCGATGCAATTACTGTGTTTCATGGTCAATGTGAAGGTCCAAGTAATACAGTAAACCAGCACTGGTGCATCGGAATCTAATACTGAACTCCCAGGAGCCGCTGAAAGCACAAACTCTTAGAAGATTCAATCTTCCTGTACGTAAGTCAGCATTGTGCAATAAGTATTCAATCCCGATGCGATTTCTGTGTTTCATGGTCAATGTGAAGGTCAAAGGGATACATTTAACGTGCACTGGTGCATCAGAATCTAATACTGGTCTCCCAGGAGCCGCTCAAACCACAAACTCTTAGAAGATTCACTCTCCTTGCACTTAAGTTGGCATTGTTCCTTTTGTACACAATCCCGATGCAATTTCTGTGTTTCATGGTCAATGTGAAGATCCAAGGGATACAGTAAACTTGCACTGGTGCATCGGAATCTAATACTATTCTCCCAGGAGCCGCTGAAAGCACAAATTCCTAGAAGATTCATTCTTCTTGTACTTAAATTGGCATTGTCCATTTTGTATTCAATCCCGATGCAATTACTGTGTTTCAAGGTCAATGTGAAGATCCAAATGATACAGTGAACCTGCACTGGTGCATCGGAATGTAGTACCGGCCTCCCAGGAGCCGCTCAAAGCACAAACTCTTAGACGATCACTCTTCTTGTACTTAAGTCGTCATTGTGCCTTTTGTATTCAATCCCGTTGCGATTTCTGTGATTCATGGTCAATGAGAAGGTCCAAGGGATACAGTAAACCTGCGCTGGTGCATCCGAATCCAATACTGGTCTCCCAGGAGCCGCTGAAAGCACAAACTCCTAGAGGATTCATTCTTCTTGTACGTAAGTCACCATTGTCCTATTTGCATTCAATCCCGATGCAATATCTGTATTTCATGGTCAATGTGAAGGTCCAAATGATAGAGTCAACCTGCACTGGTGAATGGGAATGTAATTCTGGTTTCCCAGGAGCCGCTCAAAGCACAAACTCTTAGAAGATTAACTCTTCTTGTACTTAAGTCGGCATTGTGCATTTGATTTCAATCGCGATGCAATTTCTGTGTTTCATGGTCATTGAGAAGTTCCAAGGGATACAGTAAAGCTGCACTGGTTCATCGGAATCCAATACTGGTCTCCCATGAGCCGCTCAAACCACAAACTCTTAGAAGATTCACTCTTCTTGTACTTAAGTCGGCATTGTGCATTTAGTATTCAATCCCGATGCGATTTCTGTGTTTCATGGTCAATGTGAAGGTCCAAGGGATACAGTAAACCTGCACTGGTGCATTGGAATATATTACTCGTCTCCCAGGAGCCTCTCAAACCAGAAACTCTTAGAAGATTCACTCTTCTTGTACTTAAGTCGGCAGTCCCTTTTGTATTCAATCCCGGTGCAATTTTTGTGTTTCATGGTCAATGTGAAGGTCCAAGGGATACAGTAAACCTGCACTGGTGAATCGGAATCTAATACTGGTCTCCCAGGAGCCGCTCAAAACACAAACAGTTAGAAGATTCACTCTTCTTGTACTTAAGTCGGCATTGTCCCTTTTGTATTCAATCCCGATGAAATTTCTGTGTTTCATGGGCAATGTAAAGGTCATAGGGATACAGTAAACCAGTACTGGTGCATCAGAATGTAATACTGGTCTCCCTGGAGCTGCTCAACCGCCAACTGCTTAGAAAATTCACTCTTCTTGTACTTAAGTCGGCTTTGTCCCGTTTCTATTCAATCTCTATGCGATTTCTGTGTTTCATCTTCAATGTGGGGGTCGAAGGGATACAGTGAACCTGCGCTGGTGCATCGGAAACTAATACTGGTCTCCCAGGAGCCGCTCAAACCACAAACTCTTAGAAAATTCACTCTCCTTGTACTGAAGTTAGCATTGTGCCATTTGTACACAATCCCGATGCAATTTCTGTGTTTCATGGTCAATGTGAAGATCCAAGGGATACAGTAAACTTGCACTGGTGCATCGGAATCTAATACTATTGTCCCAGGAGCCGCTGAAAGCACAAATTCCTAGAAGATTCATTCTTCTTGTACTTAAATTGGCATTGTCCGTTTTGTATTCAATCCCGATGCAATTACTGTGTTTCATGGTCAATGTGAAGGTCCAAATGATAGACTCAACCTGCACTGGTGAATGGGAATGTAATACTGGTTTCCCAGGAGCCGCTCAAAGCACAAACTCTTAGAAGATTCACTCTTCTTGTACTTAAGTTGGCATTGTGCATTTGATTTCAATCGCGATGCAATTTCTGTGTTTCATGGTCATTGAGAAGTTCCAAGGGATACAGTAAACCTGCACTGGTTCATCGGAATCCAATACTGGTCTCCCATGAGCCGCTCAAACGACAAACTCTTAGAAGATTCACTCTTCTTGTACTTAAGTCGGCACTGTGCATTTAGTATTCAATCCCGATGCGATTTCTGTGTTTCATGGTCAATGTGGAGGTCCAAGGGATACAGTAAACCTGCACTGGTGCATTGGAATATATTACTCGTCTCCCAGGAGCCTCTCAAACCAGAAACTCTTAGAAGATTCACTCTTCTTGTACTTAAGTCGGCATTGTCCCTTTTGTATTCAATCCCGATGAAATTTCTGTGTTTCATGGGCAATGTAAGGGTCCAAGGGATACAGTAAACCAGTACTTGTGCATCAGAATGTAATACTGGTCTCCCTGGAGCTGCTCAACCCACAACCGCTTAGAAAATTCACTCTTCTTGTACTTAAGTCGGCTTTGTCCCGTTTCTATTCAATCTCGATGCAATTTCTGTGTTTCATGGTCAATGTGAAGCTCCAAGGGATACAGTAAACCTGCACTGATGCATTGGAATCTAATACTGGTCTCCCATGAACCGCTCAAATAACAAACTCTTAGAAGATTTACTCTTCTTGTATGTAAGTCGGCATTGTGCATTTGGTATTCAATCCCGATCCAATTTCTGCGTTTCATGGTCAATGTGAAGGTCCAAGGGATACAGTACACCTGCACTGGAGCATCAGAATCCAATACTGGTCTCCAAGGAGCCGCTCAAATCAATTTCTTAGATGATTAACTCTTCTTGTACTTAAGTCGGTAGTCCCTTTTCTATTCAATCCCAATGCAATTTCTGTGTTTTATGGTCAATGTGAATGTCCATGGGATACAGTAAACCTGCACTGGTGCATTGGAATCTAATACTGGTCTCCCAGGAATCGCTCAAAGCACAAACTCTTACAAGATTCACTCTTCTTGTACTTATGTCGGTTGTGGTTTTTGTTTTCAATCCCGATGCAATTTCTGTGTTTGATGGTCCGTGTGAAGGTCCGATGGATACAGTAAACCCGCATTGGGTCATTGGGATCTAATACTGGTCTCCCAGGAGCCGCTCATACCACAAACACTTTAAGATTCACTCTTCTTGTACTTAATTTGGCTTTGTGCCTTTTGTATTCAATCCCGATCAAATTTCTGTGTTTCATGGTCAATGTGAAGGTCCAAGGGATACAGTATACCTGCACTGGTGCATCGGAATCGCATATTGGCCCCCAGGTGCCGTTCAAAACACAAACTCTTAGACGATCACTCTTCTTGTACTTAAGTCGTCATTGTGCCTTTTGTATTCAATCCCGATGCAATTTCTGTGTTTCATGATCAATGTGAAGCTCCAAGGGATACAGTAAACCTGCACTGGTGCTTCGGAATCTAATACTGGTCTCCCAGGACCCGCTCAAAGCACAAACTCTTACAAGAATCATTCTTCGCATACTTAAGTGGGCATTGTGCATTTTGTTTTCAATCTCGATGCAATATCTGTGTTTGATGGTCCATGTGAAGGTCCAAGGGATACAGTAAACCAGCACAGGTGCATCGGAATCTAATAGAGGTCTCCCAGGAGCCGCTCAAAGCACAATATCTAAGAAGATTCACTCTTCTTGTACTAAAGACGGCATTGTGCCTTTTGCATTTTATTCCGATGCAAGTTATGTGTTTCAAGGTCATTGTGAAGGTCCAAGGGACACAGTAAACCTGCACAGGTGCATCGGAATCTGATACTGATATCCCAGGAGCCGCTCAAAACACAAACTCTGAAGAAATTCACTCTTCATGTACTTAAGTTGGCATTGTCCCTTTTGTAAACAATCTCGATGCAATATCTGTGTTTCATGGCCAATGTGAAGGACCACGGGATACAGTAAACCTGTACTGGTGCATCGGAACCTAATACTGGACTCCCAGGAGCAGTTCAAAGCACAAACTCTTAAAAGATTCACTCTTCTTGTACTTAAGTCGGCATTGTGCATTTTGTATTTAATCCCAATGCAATTTCTTCGTTTCATGGTCAATGTGAAGGGCCAAGGGATACAGTAAACCTGCACTGGTGCATCGGAATCTAATGCTGGTCTCCCAGGGGCCGCTCAAAGCACAACCTCTTAGAAGATTCACTATTCTTGTACTTAAGGCGGCATTGTTCCCTTTGTATTCTATCCCGATTCGATTTCTGAATTTCATGGTGAATGGGGCGGTCCAAGGGATACAGTAAACCTGCACTGGTGCATTGGAATTTAATACTGGTCTCCCAGGAGCCGCTCAAATCACAAACTATTAGGAGATTCACTCTTCTTGTACTTAAGTCGACATTGTATCTTTTGTATTGGTTCCCATGCAATATCTGCGTTTCATGGTCAATGTGAATGTCCAAGGGATACAGTAAACCTACACTGGTGCATGGGAATCTAATATTGGTCTCCAAGGATCCGCTGAAAGCACAAACTCCTAGAAGAATCATTCTTCTTGTACTTATGTCAGCATTGTCCATTTTGTATTCAATCCCGATGCAATTTCTGTGTTTCATTGTCAATGTGAACTTCCAAATGATACAGTGAACCAGCACTGGTGCATCGGAATCTAATACTGGTCTCCCAGGAGCCGCTCAAAGCACAAATTCTTAGAAGATTCACACTTCTTGTACTCAACTCGGTATTGTGCATTTTGTAATCAACCCCGAAGCAAATTCTATGTTGCATGGTCAATGAGAATGTCCAAGGGATACAGAAAACCTGCACTGGTTCATCGGAATCGAATACTGGCCTCCCATGAGCCGCTCAAACCACAAACTCTTAGAAGATTCACTCTTCTTGTACTTAAGATGGTATTGTGCCTCTTGTATTCAATCCCGATGCGATATCTGTGTTTCAAGGTCAATGTGATGGTCCAAGGGATACAGTAAACCTGCACTGGTGCATCGGAATCGAATACTGGTCTCCCAGCAGCCACCCACCACAAACTCTTAGAAAATTCAACTTCTTGTACTTAAGTCGGCATTGTCCCTTTTGTATTCAATCCTGATGCAATTTCTGTGTTTCATTTTCAATGTGAAGGTCAAAGAGATACAGTAAACGTGCACTGGTACATCGGAATGTAATATAGGTCTTCCACGAGACGCTCAAATCACAAACTCTTCGAAGATTCACTCACCTTGTACTTATGTTGGCATTGTGAGTTTTGTATCCAATCCCGATGCAATTTCTTTTTATCATGGTCAAATTGAAGGGCCAAGGGATACAGTAAACCTGTACTGGTGCAGCGGAATCTAATACTGGTCTCCCAGGAGCCGCTCAAAGCACAAACCCTTAGAAGATTTGGTCTTCTCGTACTCAAGTCGGCATTGTGCCTTTTGTATTCAATCCCGATGCGATTTCTGTATTTCATGGTCATTGTGAATGTCCAAGAGATACAATAAACCTGCACTGGTTCATCGGAATCTAATACTGGTCTCCCAGGAGCAGCTCAAACCACAGACTGTTAGAAAATTCTCTGATCTTGTACTTATGGCGGCATTCTCCATTTTCTATTTAATCCCGATGAATTTTCTGTGTTTCATCGTCAATGTGATGGTCCAAGGGATACAGTAAACCTGCACTGGTGCATCGGAATCTAATACTGGTCTCCCAGGAGACGCTAAAAGCACAAACTCTTAGAAGATTCACTCTTCTTGTAGTTACGTCGGCATTGTGCTTTTTGTATTCAATCCCGATGCAATTTCTGTGTTTCATTGTCAATGTGAAGGTCCAATGGCTACAGTAAACCTGCACTGGTGCATCAGAATCTAATACTGGTCCCCAAGGAGCCGCTCAAAGCACAAACCCTTAGAAGATTAACTCTTATTGCACTTTAGTCGGCATTTTCCCTTTTGTATTCAATCCCGATGCAATATCTGTGTTTCATGGTCAATGTGAAGGTCGAAGGGATACATTAAACCTGTACCGGTTCATCGGAATCTAATACTAATCTCCCAGGAGCCGCTCAAAGTACAAACTCTTCAAAGATTAACTCTTCTTGTACTTAAGTGGGCAGTCCCTTTTGTCTTCAATCCCAATGCAATTTCTGAGTTTCATGGTCAATGTGAAGATCCAAGGGATACAGTAAAACTACACTGGTGCATCGAAATCTAATACTGGTCTCCCAGGAGCCGCTCAAACACAAACCCGTCGAAGATTCACTCTTCTTCTACTTAAGTCGTCATTGTCCATCTTGTATTCAATCCCGTGCAATTTCTGTGTTTCATGGTCAATGTTAAGGTCCAAGGGATACAGTAAACCTGCGCAGGTGCATCGGAATCTGTTACTGGACACCCAGGAGCCGCTCAAAGCTCAAACTCTTGAATGATACACTCTTCCTGTACTTCAGTCGGCATTGTCCCTTATGTATTCCATCCCGATGCAATTTCTGTGTTTCATGGTCAATGTGAAGGTCCAAGGGATACAGTAAATTTGCACTGGTGCATCGGGATCGAACACTGGTCTCTGAGGAGCCGCTCAGAGCACAAACTCTTAGAAAATTCACTCTTCCTGTACTTAAGTTGGCATTGTATATTTTGTTTTCAATCCCGATGCAATTTCTGTGTTTCATGGTCAAATTGAAGGTCCAGGGGATACAGTAAACCTGCACTGGTACATCGGAATCTAATACTGGTCTCCCAGGAGCCGCTCAAAGCACAAACCCTTAGAAAATTCACTCTTCTTGTACGTATGTTGTTATTGACACTTTTGTATTCACTCCCGATGCAATGTCTGTGTTTCATGGTCAATGTGAAGGTCCAAGGGATACAGTAAACCAGCACAGGTGCATCGGAAACTAATACTGGACACCCAGGAGCCGCTCAAAGCTCAAACTCTTAGAAGATTCACTCTTCTTGTACATAAGTCGGCATTATCCCTTTTGTATTCAATCCGGATGCAAATTATGTGTTTCATGGTCAATGTGAAGGTCGAAGGGATACAGTAAACCTGCACAGGTGCATCGGAATCTAATACTGGTCTGCGAGGAGGCGCTCAAAGCACAATCTCTTAGATGATTACCTCTTCTTGTACTGAAGACGGCAGTCCCTTCTGTATTGAATACCGATGCAATTTCCGTGTTTCATGGTCAATGTGAAGGTCCAAGGGATACAGTAAACCTGCACTGGTGCATCGGAATCCTATACTGGTCTCCCAGGAGCCGCTGAAAGCACAAACCACTCGAAGATTCACTCTTCTTGTTCTTAAGTCGGCGTTGTCCCTCTTGTATTCAATCCCGAGCAATTTCTGTGTTTCATGGTCAATGTGAAGGTCCAAGGGATACAGTAAACCCGCACTGGTGCATCGGAATCGAACACTGGTCTCCGAAGAGCCGCTCAAAGCACAAACTCTTAGAAGATTCGCCCTTCTGGTACTTAAGTCGGCTTTGTCCCTCTTGTATTCAATCCCGATGGAATTTCAGTGTTTCATGGGCAATGTGAAGCTCCAAGGGATATAGTAAACTAGCACTGGTGCATCGGTATCTAATACTCGTCTCCCTGGAGCTCCTCAACAAACAACTTCTCAGAAAATTCACTCTTCTTGTACTAAAGTATGCATTGTCCCGTTTGTATTCAATCTCGATGCAATTTCTGTGTTTCACGGTCAATGTGAACGTCGAACGGATACAGTAAACCTACGCTGGTGCATCGGAATCTAATACTGGTCTCCCAGGAGCCGCTCAAAGCACAAACTTTTAGAACATTCTCTCTTCTTGTACTCAAGCTGGCATTGTGCGTTTTTATTCAATCCCAATGCGATATCTGTGTTTCATGGTCAATGTGAAGGTCCAAGTGATACAATAAACCTGCACTGGTTCATCGGAATATAATACTGGTCTCTTAGGAGCAGCTCAAACCACAAACCCTTCGAAAATTCCCTCATCTTGCACTAATGTCAGCTATCTCCATTTTGTATTCAATCCCGATGAAATTTCTGTGTTTCATGGTCAATGTGCAGGTCTATGGGATACAGTAAACCTGCACTGGTGCATCGGAATCTAATACTTGTCCCCCAGGAGCCGCTCAAAACACAAACCCTTAGAAGATTCACTACTCTTCTACTCAAGTCGGCATTGTGCCTTTAGTATTCAATCACGATGCGATTTCTGTGTTTCATGGTCAATGGGAAAGTCCATGGGATACAATAAACCTGCACTGGTTCATCGGAATCTGATACTGGTCTCGCAGGAGTAGCTCAATATACAAACTTTAAAAAATTCTCTCATCTTGTACTTATGTCGGCATTGTCCATTTTGTATTGAATCCCGATGCAATTTCTGTGTTTCATGGTCAATCTGAAGGTCCAAGGGATACTGCAAACCTGCACTGGTGCATCGGAGTCTATTACTGGTCTCCCAGGAGCCGCTAAAAGCACAAACTCTTATAAGATTCACTTTTCTTGTACTTACGTCGGCATTGTCCCTTTCGTATTCAATCCCAATGCAATTTCTGTGTTTCATGATCAATGTGAAGATACAATGGCTACAGTAAACCTGCACTGGTGCATTAGAATTTAATACTGGTCTCCCAGGAGCCGCTCAAAACACTAACTCAGGGAAGATTAACTCTTCTTGTATTTAAGTGGACATTGTATCTTTCGTATTGGTCCCCATGCAATTTCTGTGTTTCATTGTCAATGTGAAGGTCCAAGGGATACAGTAAACCTGTACTGGTGCATCGGAATCTAATACTGGACTCCCAGGAGCCGCTCAAAGCACAAACTCTTAGAAGATTCACTCCTCTTGTACTAAAGTCGGCAGTCCCTCTTGTATTCAATCCCGATGCAATTTCTGATTTTCATGGTCAATGGGAAGGTCCAAGGGATACAGTAAACCTGCACTGGTGCATCGGAATCTGAAAGTGGTCTACCAGGAACCGCTCAAAGCACAAACCCGTCGAAGATTCACTCTTCTTGTACTTAAGTCAGCATTGTCCGTCCTGTATTCAATCCCGAGCAATTTCTGTGTTTCATGGTCAATGTGAAGGTCCAAGGGATACAGTAAACCTGCACAGGTGCATCGGAATCTAATACTGGACTCCCAGGAGCCGCTCAATGCTCAAACTCTTGAAAGATTCACTCTTCTTGTACTTCAGTCGGCATTGTCCCATATGTATTCCATCCCGATGCAATATCTGTGTTTCCTTGTCAATGTGAAGGTCGAAGGGATACAGTAAACCTGCACTGGTGCATCGGAATCTAATTCAGGTCTCCAAGGATCCGCTGAAAGCACAAACTCCTAGAAGAATCCTTCTTCTTGTACTTATGTCAGCATTGTCCATTTTGTATTCAATCCCGATGCAATTTGTGTGTTTCATTGTCAATGTGAACTTCCAAATGATACAGTGAACCAGCACTGGTGCATCGGAATCTAATACTGGTCTCCCAGGAGCTGCTCAAAGCACAAATTCTTAGAAGATTCACACTTCTTGTACTCAACTCGGTATTGTGCATTTTGTAATCAACCCCGAAGCAAATTCTATGTTGCATGGTCAATGAGAATGTCCAAGGGATACAGAAAACCTGCACTGGTTCATCGGAATCGAATACTGGCCTCCCATGAGCCGCTCAAACCACAAACTCTTAGAAGATTCACTCTTCTTGTACTTAAGATGGTATTGTGCCTCTTGTATTCAATCCCGATGCGATATCTGTGTTTCAAGGTCAATGTGATGGTCCAAGGGATACAGTAAACCTGCACTGGTGCATCGGAATCGAATACTGGTCTCCCAGCAGCCACCCACCACAAACTCTTAGAAAATTCAACTTCTTGTACTTAAGTCGGCATTGTCCCTTTTGTATTCAATCCTGATGCAATTTCTGTGTTTCATTGTCAATGTGAAGGTCAAAGAGATACAGTAAACGTGCACTGGTACATCGGAATCTAATATAGGTCTTCCACGAGACGCTCAAATCACAAACTCTTCGAAGATTCACTCACCTTGTACTTATGTTGGCATTGTGAGTTTTGTATCCAATCCCGATGCAATTTCTTTTTATCATGGTCAAATTGAAGGGCCAAGGGATACAGTAAACCTGTACTGGTGCAGCGGAATCTAATACTGGTCTCCCAGGAGCCGCTCAAAGCACAAACCCTTAGAAGATTTGGTCTTCTTGTACTCAAGTCGGCATTGTGCCTTTTGTATTCAATCCCGATGCGATTTCTGTGTTTCATGGTCATTGTGAATGTCCAAGAGATACAATAAACCTGCACTGGTCCATCGGAATCTAATACTGGTCTCCCAGGAGCAGCTCAAACCACAGACTGTTAGAAAATTCTCTGATCTTGTACTTATGGCGGCATTCTCCATTTTCTATTTAATCCCGATGAATTTTCTGTGTTTCATCGTCAATGTGATGGTCCAAGGGATACAGTAAACCTGCACTGGTGCATCGGAATCTAATACTGGTCTCCCAGGAGACGCTAAAAGCACAAACTCTTAGAAGATTCACTCTTCTTGTAGTTACGTCGGCATTGTGCTTTTTGTATTCAATCCCGATGCAATTTCTGTGTTTCATTGTCAATGTGAAGGTCCAATGGCTACAGTAAACCTGCACTGGTGCATCAGAATCTAATACTGGTCCCCAAGGAGCCGCTCAAAGCACAAACCCTTAGAAGATTAACTCTTCTTGTACTTTAGTCGGCATTTTCCCTTTTGTATTCAATCCCGATGCAATATCTGTGTTTCATGGTCAATGTGAAGGTCGAAGGGATACATTAAACCTGTACTGGTTCATCGGAATCTAATACTAATCTCCCAGGAGCCGCTCAAAGTACAAACTCTTGAAAGATTAACTCTTCTTGTACTTAAGTGGGCAGTCCCTTTTGTCTTCAATCCCAATGCAATTTCTGAGTTTCATGGTCAATGTGAAGATCCAAGGGATACAGTAAAACTACACTGGTGCATCGAAATCTAATACTGGTCTCCCAGGAGCCGCTCAAACACAAACCCGTCGAAGATTCACTCTTCTTCTACTTAAGTCGTCATTGTCCCTCCTGTATTCAATCCCGTGCAATTTCTGTGTTTCATGGTCAATGTTAAGGTCCAAGGGATACAGTAAACCTGCGCAGGTGCATCGGAATCTGTTACTGGACACCCAGGAGCCGCTCAGAGCTCAAACTCTTGAATGATACACTCTTCCTGTACTTCAGTCGGCATTGTCCCTTACGTATTCCATCCCGATGCAATTTCTGTGTTTCATGGTCAATGTGAAGGTCCAAGGGATACAGTAAATTTGCACTGGTGCATCGGGATCGAACACTGGTCTCTGAGGAGCCGCTCAGAGCACAAACTCTTAGAAAATTCACTCTTCCTGTACTTAAGTTGGCATTGTATATTTTGTTTTCAATCCCGATGCAATTTCTGTGTTTCATGGTCAAATTGAAGGTCCAGGGGATACAGTAAACCTGCACTGGTACATCGGAATCTAATACTGGTCTCCCAGGAGCCGCTCAAAGCACAAACCCTTAGAAAATTCACTCTTCTTGTACGTATGTCGTTATTGACACTTTTGTATTCACTCCCGATGCAATGTCTGTGTTTCATGGTCAGTGTGAAGGTCCAAGGGATACAGTAAACCAGCACAGGTGCATCGGAAACTAATACTGGACACCCAGGAGCCGCTCAAAGCTCAAACTCTTAGAAGATTCACTCTTGTTGTACATAAGCCGGCATTATCCCTTTTGTATTCAATCCGGATGCAAATTATGTGTTTCATGGTCAATGTGAAGGTCGAAGGGATACAGTAAACCTGCACAGGTGCATTGGAATCTAATACTGGTCTGCGAGGAGGCGCTCAAAGCACAATCTCTTAGATGATTACCTCTTCTTGTACTGAAGACGGCAGTCCCTTCTGTATTGAATACCGATGCAATTTCCGTGTTTCATGGTCAATGTGAAGGTCCAAGGGATACAGTAAACCTGCACTGGTGCATCGGAATCCAATACTGGTCTCCCAGGAGCCGCTGAAAGCACAAACCACTCGAAGATTCACTCTTCTTGTTCTTAAGTCGGCGTTGTCCCTCTTGTATTCAATCCCGAGCAATTTCTGTGTTTCATGGTCAATGTGAAGGTCCAAGGGATACAGTAAACCCGCACTGGTGCATCGGAATCGAACACTGGTCTCCGAAGAGCCGCTCAAAGCACAAACTCTTAGAAGATTCGCTCTTCTGGTACTTAAGTCGGCTTTGTCCCTCTTGTATTCAATCCCGATGCAATTTCTGTGTTTCATGGGCAATGTGAAGCTGCAAGGGATATAGTAAACTAGCACTGGTGCATCGGTATCTAATACTCGTCTCCCTGGAGCTCCTCAACAAACAACTTCTCAGAAAATTCACTCTTCTTGTACTAAAGTATGCATTGTCCCGTTTGTATTCAATCTCGATGCAATTTCTGTGTTTCACGGTCAATGTGAACGTCGAACGGATACAGTAAACCTACGCTGGTGCATCGGAATCTAATACTGGTCTCCCAGGAGCCGCTCAAATCACAAACTCTTTTAAGATTCACTCTTCTTGTACTTACGTCGGCATTGTCCCTTTCGTATTAAATCCCAATGCAATTTCTGTGTTTCATGATCAATGTGAAGATACAATGGCTACAGTAAACCTGCACTGGTGCATCAGAATTTAATACTGGTCTCCCAGGAGCCGCTCAAAGCACAAACTTTTAGAACATTCTCTCTTCTTGTACTCAAGCCGGCATTGTGCGTTTTTATTCAATCCCAATGCGATATCTGTGTTTCATGGTCAATGTGAAGGTCCAAGTAATACAATAAACCTGCACTGGTTCATCGGAATGTAATACTGGTCTCTTAGGAGCAGCTCAAACCACAAACCCTTCGAAAATTCCCTCATCTTGTACTAATGTCAGCTATCTCCATTTTGTATTCAATCCCGATGAAATTTCTGTGTTTCATGGTCAATGTGCAGGTCTATGGGATACAGTAAACCTGCACTGGTGCATCGGAATCTAATACTTGTCCCCCAGGAGCCGCTCAAAACACAAACCCTTAGAAGATTCACTACTCTTCTACTCAAGTCGGCATTGTGCATTTAGTATTCAATCACGATGCGATTTCTGTGTTTCATGGTCAATGGGAAAGTCCAAGGGATACAATAAACCTGCACTGGTTCATCGGAATCTGATACTGGTCTCGCAGGAGTAGCTCAATATACAAACTTAAAAAAATTCTCTCATCTTGTACTTATGTCGGCATTGTCCATTTTGTATTGAATCCCGATGCAATTTCTGTGTTTCATGGTCAATCTGAAGGTCCAAGGGATACTGTAAACCTGCACTGGTGCATCGGAGTCTATTACTGGTCTCCCAGGAGCCGCTAAAAGCACAAACTCTTATAAGATTCACTTTTCTTGTACTTACGTCGGCATTGTCCCTTTCGTATTCAATCCCAATGCAATTTCTGTGTTTCATGATCAATGTGAAGATACAATGGCAACAGAAAAACTGCACTGGTGCATTAGAATTTAATACTGGTCTCCCAGGAGCCGCTCAAAACACTAACTCAGGGAAGATTAACTCTTCTTGTATTTAAGTGGACATTGTATCTTTCGTATTGGTCCCCATGCAATTTCTGTGTTTCATTGTCAATGTGAAGGTCCAAGGGATACAGTAAACCTGTACTGGTGCATCGGAATCTAATACTGGACTCCCAGGAGCCGCTCAAAGCACAAACTCTTAGACGATTCACTCCTCTTGTACTAAAGTCGGCAGTCCCTCTTGTATTCAATCCCGATGCAATTTCTGATTTTCATGGTCAATGGGAAGGTCCAAGGGATACAGTAAACCTGCACTGGTGCATCGGAATCTGAAAGTGGTCTACCAGGAACCGCTCAAAGCACAAACCCGTCGAAGATCCACTCTTCTTGTACTTAAGTCAGCATTGTCCGTCCTGTATTCAATCCCGAGCAATTTCTGTGTTTCATGGTCAATGTGAAGGTCCAAGGGATACAGTAAACCTGCACAGGTGCATCGGAATCTAATACTGGACTCCCAGGAGCCGCTCAATGCTCAAACTCTTGAAAGATTCACTCTTCTTGTACTTCAGTCGGCATTGTCCCTTATGTATTCCATCCCGATGCAATATCTGTGTTTCCTTGTCAATGTGAAGGTCGAAGGGATACAGTAAACCTGCACTGGTGCATCGGAATCTAATTCAGGTCTCCCAGGAGCCGCTCAAAGCATAAACTCATAGAAGATTAACTCTTCTTGTACTAAAGTCGGCAGTCCCTTTTGTATTCAATCCCGATGCAATTTCTGAGTTTCATGGTCAATGGCAAGGTCCAAGGGATACAGTAAACCTGCACTGGTGCATCGGAATCCTAAACTGTTCTCCCAGGAACCGCTCAAAGCACAAACCCGTCGATGATACACTCTTCTTGTACTTAAGTCAGCATTGTCCGTCTTGTATTCAATCCCAAGAAATTTCTGTGTTTCATGGTCAATGTGAAGGTCCAAGGGATACAGTAAACCTGCACAGGTGCATCGGAATCTAATACTGACACCCAGGAGCCGCTTAATGCTCAAACTCTTGAAAGATTCACTCTTCTTGTACTTCAGTCGGCATTGTCCCTTATGTATTCCATCCCGTTGCAATTACTGTGTTTCCTGGTCAATGTGAAGGTCCAAGGGATACAGTAAACCTGCACTGGTGCATCGGAATCGAACACAGGTCTATGAGGAGCCGCTCAAAGTACAAACTCTTAGAAAATTCACTTTTTTTGTACTTAAGTGGGCATTGTGTAATTTGTATTATATCCCGATGGAATTTCTGTGTCTCATGGTCAAATTGAAGGTCCAAGGGATTAAGTAAACCTGCACTGGTGCACCGGAATCTAATACTGGTCACCCAGGAGCTGCTCAACCCACAAACCCTTAGAAAATTCACTCTTCTTGTATTTCAGACGGTATTGTCCCTTATGTATTAAATCATGATGCAATTTCTGTGTTTCATGGTGAATGTGAAGGTCCAAGGCATACAGTAAACCAGCACAGGTGCATCAGAAACTAATACTGGACACCCAGGAGCCGCTCAAAGCTCAAACTCTTAGAAGATTCACTCTTCTTGTACATAAGTCGGCATTATCCCTTTTGTATTCAATCCGGATGCAAATTATGTGTTTCATGGTCAATGGGAAGGTCGAAGGGATACAGTAAACCTGCACTGGTGCATCGGAATCTACTACTGGTCTGCGAGGAGGCGCTCAAAGCACAATCTCTTAGATGATTACCTCTTCTTGTACTTAACACGGCAGTCCCTTTTGTATTGAATACCGATGCATTTTCCGTGTTTCATGGTCAATGTGAAGGTCCAAGGGATACAGTAAACCTGCACTGGTGCATCGCAATGCAATACTGGTCTCCCAGGAGCCGCTGAAAGCACAGACCATTCGAAGATTCACTCTTCTTGTTCTTAAGTCGGCGTTGTCCCTCTTGTATTCAATCCCGAGCAATTTCTGTGTTTCATGGTCAATGTGAAGGTCCAAGGGATACAGTAAACCCGCACTGGTGCATCGGAATCGAACATTGGTCTCCGAAGAGCCGCTTAAAGCACAAACTCTTAGAAGATTCGCTCTTCTGGTACTTAAGTCGGCATTGTCCCTCTTGTATTTAATCCCGATGCAATTTCTGTGTTTCATGGGCAATGTGAAGCTCCAAGGTATATAGTAAACTAGCACTGGTGCATCGGAATCTAATACTGGTCTCCCTGGAGCTCCTCAACAAACAACTTCTCAGAAAATTCACTCTTCTTGTGCTAAAGTCGGCATTGTCCCGTTTGTATTCAATCTCGATGCAATTTCTGTGTTTTACGGTCAATGTGAACGTCGAACGGATACAGTAAACCTATGCTCTTGCATCAGAATCTAATACTGGTCTCCCAGGAGCCGCTCAAAGCACAAACTCTTATAAGATTCACTCTTCTTGTGCTTAAGTCGACATTGTATCTTTTGTATTGGTCCCCATGCAATTTCTGTGTTTCATGGTCAATAAGAAGATCTAAGGGGTACAGTGAACCTGTACTGGTGCATCGGAATCTAATACTGGTCTCCCAGGTGCCGCTCAAAGCACAAACTCTTAGAAGATTCACTCCTCTTGTACTAAAGTCGGCAGTCCCTTTTGTATTCAATCCCGATGCAATTTCTGATTTTCATGGTCAATGGGAAGGTCAAAGGGATTCAGTAAACCTGCACTGGTGCATCGGAATCTTAAACTGGTCTCCCAGGAACCGCTCAAAGCACAAACCCGTCGAAGATTCACTCTTCTTGTACTTAAGTCAGCATTGTCGGTCTTGTATTCAATCCCGAGCAATTTCTGTGTTTCATGGTCAATGTGAAGGTCCAAGGTATACAGTGAACCTGCACAGGTGCATCGGAACCTAATACTGGACTCCCAGGAGCCGCTCAATGCTCAAACTCTTGAAAGATTCACTCTTCTTGTGCTTCAGTCGGCATTGTCCCTTATGTATTTCATCGCGATGCAATTTCTGTGTTTCTTGGTCAATGTGAAGGTCGAAGGGATACAGTAAATCTGCACCGGTGCATCGGAATCTAATTCAGGTCTCCCAGGAGCCGCTCAAAGCACAAACTCATAGAAGATTAACTCTTCTTGTACTAAAGTCGGCAGTCCCTTTTGTATTCAATCCCGATGCAATTTCTGAGTTTCGTGGTAAATGGCAAGGTCCAAGGGATACAGTAAACCTGCACTGGTGCATCGGAATCTTAAACTGGTCTCCCAGGAACCGCTCAAATCACAAACCCGTCGAAGATTCACTCTTCTTGTACTTAAGTCAGCATTGTCCGTCTTGTATTCAATCCCCAGCAATTTCTGTGTTTCATGGTCAATGTGAAGGTCCAAGGGATACGGTAAACCTGCACAGGTGCATCGGAATCTAATACTGACACCCAGGAGCAGCTTAATGCGCAAACTCTTGAAAGATTCACTCTTCTTGTACTTCAGACGGTATTGTCCCTTGTGTATTAAATCATGATGCAATTTCTGTGTTTCATGGTGAATGTGAAGGTCCAAGGGATACAGTAAACCTGCACTGGTGCATCGGAATCGAACACAGGTCTCTGACGAGCCGCTCAAAGCACAAACTTTTAGGAAATTCACTCTTCTTGTACTTAAGTTGGCATAGTGTATTTTGTATTCAATTCCGATGCAATTTCTGTGTTTCATGGTCAAATTGAAGGTCCAAGGGATTCAGAAAACCTGCACTAGTGCATCGGAATCTAATACTGGTCTCCCAGGAGCTGCTCAACCCATAAACTCTTAGAAAATTCACTCGTCTTGTACTCAAGTCGGCATTGCCCGTTTGTATTCAATCTCGATGCAATTTCTGTGATTCATGGTGAATGTGGCGGTCCAAGGGATACTGTAAACCTTCACTGGTGCATTGGAATTTAATACTAGTCTCCCAGGAGCCGCCCATATCACAAACTATTAGAAGATTCACTCTTCTTGTACTTATCGGCATTGTGCATTTTGTATTCAATCCCGATGCAATTTCTGTGTTACATGGTCAATGTTGAAGGCCAAGGGATGCAGTAAACCTGCACTGGTGCATCGGAATCTAATACTGGTCTCCCAAGAGCCGCTCAAAGTACAAACTCATAGAAGATTAACTCTTCTTGTACTAAAGTCGGCAGTCCCTTTTGTATTCAATCCCGATGCAATTTCTGAGTTTCATGGTCCATGGCAAGGTCCAAGGGATACAGTAAACCTGCACTGGTGCATCGGAATCTTAAACTGGTCTCCCAGGAACCGCTCAAAGCACAAACCCGTCGAAGATTCACTCTTCTTGTACTTAAGTCAGCATTGTCCGTCTTGTATTTAATCCCGAGCAATTTCTGTGTTTCATGGTCAATGTGAAGGTCCAAGGGATACATTAAACCTGCACAGGTGCATCGGAATCTAATACTGACACCCAGGAGCCGCTTAATGCTCAATCTCTTGAAAGATTCACTCTTCTTGTACTTCAGTCGGCATTGTCCCTTATGTATTCCATCCCGATGCAATTACTGTGTTTCCTGGTCAATGTGAAGGTCCAAGGGATACAGTAAACCTGCACTGGTGCATCAGAATCAAACACAGGTCTACGAGGAGCCGCTCAAAGCACAAACTCTTAGAAAATTCACTTTTTTTGTACTTAAGTGGGCATTGTGTAATTTGTATTATATCCCGATGGAATTTCTGTGTCTCATGGTCAAATTGAAGGTCCAAGGGATTCAGTAAACGTGCACTGGTGCATCGGAATCTAATACTGGTCTCCCAGGAGCTGCTCAACCCACAAACCCTTAGAAAATTCACTCTTCTTGTACTTACGTCGGCATTGTCATTCTTGAATTCAATCGCGAGCAATTACTGTGTTTCATGGTCAACGTGGAAGTCCAAGGGATACAGTAACTCCTGCACAGGTGCATCGCAATCTAATTCTGGACACCGAGGAGCCGCTCAAAGCTCAAACATCCTGAAAGATTCACTCTTCTTGTACTTCAGACGGTATTGTCCCTTATGTATTAAATCATGATGCAATTTCTGTGATTCATGGTGAATGTGGCGGTCCAAGGGATACAGTAAACCTGCACTGGTGCATTGGAATTTAATACTGGTCTCCGAGGAGCCGCTCAAATCACAAACTATTAGAAGATTCACTCTTCTTGTACTTAAGTCGACATTGTATCTGTGGTATTGGTCCCCATTCAATATCTGTGTTTCATTGTCAATGTGAATGTCCAAGGGATACAGTTAACTTGCACTGGTGCATCGGAATGTAATACTGGTCTCCCAGGAGCCGCTCAAACCAGAAACTCTATAAGATTCACTCATACTGTACTTAGTTTGGCATTGTGCCTTTTATATTCAATCCCGATACAATTTCTGTGTTTCATGGTCAATGTGAAGGTCCAAGGGATACAGTTAACCTCCACTGGGGCATCGGAATCTAATACTGGTCTCCCAGGAGCCGCTCAAAGCACAACCCCGTCGAAGATTCACTCTTCTTGTACTTACGTCGGCATTGTCCCTCTTGAATTCAATCCCGAGCAATTACTGTGTTTCATAGTCAACGTGAAAGTCCAAGCGATACAGTAAACCTGCACAGGTGCATCGGAGTCTAATACTGGTCTCCCAGGAGCAGCTCAAACCACAGACTCTTAAAAAATTCACTCATCTTGTACTTACGTCGGCATTCTCCATTTTGTATTCAATCCCGATGAAATTTCTGTGTTTCATGGTCAATGTGCAGGTCCAAGGGATACCGTAATCCTGCACTGGTGCAACGGAATCTAATACTTGTCCCCCAGGAGCCGCTCAAAACACAAACCCTTAGAAGATTCACTTTTCTTTTACTAATGTCGGCAGTCCCTCTTGTATTCAATCCCGATGCAATTTCTGATTTTCATGGTCAATGGGAAGGTCCAAGGGGTACTGTAAACCTGCACTGGTGCATCGGAGTCTATTACTGGTCTCCCAGGAGCCGCTAAAAGTACAAACTCTTAGAAGATTCACTTTTCCTGTACTTACGTCGGCATTGTCCCTTTCGTATTCAATCCCAATGCAATTTCTGTGTTTCATGATCAATGTGAAGATACAATGGCTACAGTAAACCTGCACTGGTGCATCAGAATTTAATACTGGTCTCAAAGGAGCCGCTCAAAACACTAACTCAGGGAAGATTAACTCTTCTTGTATTTAAGTGGACATTGTATCTTTCGTATTGGTCCCCATGCAATATCTGCGTTTCCTTGTCAATGTGAAGGTCGAAGGGATACAGTAAACCTGCACTGGTGCATCGGAATCTAATTCAGGTCTCCCAGGAGCCGCTCAAAGCATAAACTCATAGAAGATTAACTCTTCTTGTACTAAAGTCGGCAGTCCCTTTTGTATTCAATCCCGATGCAATTTCTGAGTTTCATGGTCAATGGCAAGGTCCAAGGGATACAGTAAACCTGCACTGGTGCATCGGAATCTTAAACTGGTCTCCCAGGAACCGCTCAAAGCACAAACCCGTCGATGATACACTCTTCTTGTACTTAAGTCAGCATTGTCCGTCTTGTATTCAATCCCAAGAAATTTCTGTGTTTCATGGTCAATGTGAAGGTCCAAGGGATACAGTAAACCTGCACAGGTGCATCGGAATCTAATACTGACACCCAGGAGCCGCTTAATGCTCAAACTCTTGAAAGATTCACTCTTCTTGTACTTTAGTCGGCATTGTCCCTTATGTATTCCATCCCGTTGCAATTACTGTGTTTCCTGGTCAATGTGAAGGTCCAAGGGATACAGTAAACCTGCACTGGTGCATCGGAATCGAACACAGGTCTATGAGGAGCCGCTCAAAGTACAAACTCTTAGAAAATTCACTTTTTTTGTACTTAAGTGGGCATTGTGTAATTTGTATTATATCCCGATGGAATTTCTGTGTCTCATGGTCAAATTGAAGGTCCAAGGGATTAAGTAAACCTGCACCGGTGCACCGGAATCTAATACTGGTCACCCAGGAGCTGCTCAACCCACAAACCCTTAGAAAATGCACTCTTCTTGTATTTCAGACGGTATTGTCCCTTATGTATTAAATCATGATGCAATTTCTGTGTTTCATGGTGAATGTGAAGGTCCAAGGGATACAGTAAACCTGCACTGGTGCATCGAAAACGAACACAGATCTCTGAGGAGTCGCTCAAAGCACAAACTCTTAAAAAATTCACTCATCTTGTACTTAAGTTGGCATAATGTATTTTGTATTCAATTCCGATGCAATTTCTGTGTTTCATGGTCAAATTGAAGGTCCAGGGGATACAGTAAACCCGCACTGGTGCATCGGAATCGAACACTGGTCTCTGAGGAGCCGCTCAAAAGCACAAACTCTTAGAAAATTCACTCTTCCTGTACTTAAGTTGCATTGTATATTTTGTATTCAATCCCGATGCAATTTCTGTGTTTCATGGTCAAATTGAAGGTCCAGGGGATACAGTAAACCTGCACTGGTACATCGGAATCTAATACTGGTCTCCCAGGAGCCGCTTAAAGCACAAACCCTTAGAAATTTCACTCTTCTTGTACGTTTGTCGTTATTGACACTTTTGTATTCACTCCCGATGCAATTTCTGTGTTTCATGGTCAATGTGAAGGTCCAAGGGATACAGTAAACCCGCACTGGTGCATCGGAATCGAACATTGGTCTCCGAAGAGCCGCTTAAAGCACAAACTCTTAGAAGATTCGCTCTTCTGGTACTTAAGTCGGCATTGTCCCTCTTGTATTTAATCCCGATGCAATTTCTGTGTTTCATGGGCAATGTGAAGCTCCAAGGGATATAGTAAACTAGCACTGGTGCATCGGAATCTAATACTGGTCTCCCTGGAGCTCCTCAACAAACAACTTCTCAGAAAATTCACTCTTCTTGTGCTAAAGTCGGCATTGTTCCGTTTGTATTCAATCTCGATGCAATTTCTGTGTTTTACGGTCAATGTGAACGTCGAACGGATACAGTAAACCTATGCTCTTGCATCAGAATCTAATACTGGTCGCCCAGGAGCCGCTCAAAGCACAAACTCTTATAAGATTCACTCTTCTTGTGCTTAAGTCGACATTGTATCTTTTGTATTGGTCCCCATGCAATTTCTGTGTTTCATGGTCAATAAGAAGATCTAAGGGGTACAGTGAACCTGTACTGGTGCATCGGAATCTAATACTGGTCTCCCAGGTGCCGCTCAAAGCACAAACTCTTAGAAGATTCACTCCTCTTGTACTAAAGTCGGCAGTCCCTTTTGTATTCAATCCCGATGCAATTTCTGATTTTCATGGTCAATGGGAAGGTCAAAGGGATTCAGTAAACCTGCACTGGTGCATCGGAATCTTAAACTGGTCTCCCAGGAACCGCTCAAAGCACAAACCCGTCGAAGATTCACTCTTCTTGTACTTAAGTCAGCATTGTCCGTCTTGTATTCAATCCCGAGCAATTTCTGTGTTTCATGGTCAATGTGAAGGTCCAAGGTATACAGTGAACCTGCACAGGTGCATCGTAACCTAATACTGGACTCCCAGGAGCCGCTCAATGCTCAAACTCTTGAAAGATTCACTCTTCTTGTGCTTCAGTCGGCATTGTCCCTTATGTATTTCATCGCGATGCAATTTCTGTGTTTCTTGGTCAATGTGAAGGTCGAAGGGATACAGTAATCTGCACCGGTGCATCGGAATCTAATTCAGGCCTCCCAGGAGCCGCTCAAAGCACAAACTCATAGAAGATTAACTCTTCTTGTACTAAAGTCGGCAGTCCCTTTTGTATTCAATCCCGATGCAATTTCTGAGTTTCGTGGTCAATGGCAAGGTCCAAGGGATACAGTAAACCTGCACTGGTGCATCGGAATCTTAACCTGGTCCCCCAGGAACCGCTCAAATCACAAACCCGTCGAAGATTCACTCTTCTTGTACTTAAGTCAGCATTGTCCGTCTTGTATTCAATCCCCAGCAATTTCTGTGTTTCATGGTCAATGTGAAGGTCCAAGGGATACGGTAAACCTGCACAGGTGCATCGGAATCTAATACTGACACCCAGGAGCCGCTTAATGCTCAAACTCTTGAAAGATTCACTCTTCTTGTACTTCAGTCGGCATTGTCCCTTATGTATTAAATCCCGATGCAATTACTGTGTTTCCTGGTCAATGTGAAGGTCCAAGGGATACAGTAAACCTGCACTGGTGCATCAGAATCGAACACAGGTCTACGAGGAGCCGCTCAAAGCACAAACTCTTAGAAAATTCACTTTTTTTGTACTTAAGTGGGCATTGTGTAATTTGTATTATATCCCGATGGAATTTCTGTGTCTCATGGTCAAATTGAAGGTCCAAGGGATTCAGTAAACCCGCACTGGTGCATCGGAATCTAATACTGGTCTCCCAGGAGCTTCTCAACCCACAAACCCTTAGAAAATTCACTCTTCTTGTACTTACGTCGGCATTGTCCCTCTTGAATTCAATCGCGAGCAATTACTGTGCTTCATGGTCAACGTGAAATTCCCAGGGATACAGTAACTCCTGCACAGGTGCATCGGAATCTAATACTGGACACCGAGGAGCCGCTCAGAGCTCAAACATCCTGAAAGATTCACTCTTCTTGTACTTCAGACGGTATTGTCCCTTGTGTATTAAATCATGATGCAATTTCTGTGTTTCATGGTGAATGTGAAGGTCCAAGGGATACAGTAAACCTGCACTGGTGCATCGGAATCGAACACAGGTCTCTGATGAGCCGCTCAAAGCACAAACTTTTAGAAAATTCACTCTTCTTGTACTTAAGTTGGCATAGTTAATTTTGTATTCAATTCCGATGCAATTTCTGTGTTTCATGGTCAAATTGAAGGTCCAAGGGATTCAGAAAACCTGCACTAGTGCATCGGAATCTAATACTGGTCTCCCAGGAGCTGCTCAACCCATAAACTCTTAGAAAATTCACTCGTCTTGTACTCAAGTCGGCATTGCCCGTTTGTATTCAATCTCGATGCAATTTCTGTGATTCATGGTGAATGTGGCGGTCCAAGGGATACTGTAAACCTTCACTGGTGCATTGGAATTTAATACTAGTCTCCCAGGAGCCGCCCAAATCACAAACTATTAGAAGATTCACTCTTCTTGTACTTATCGGCATTGTGCATTTTGTATTCAATCCCGATGCAATTTCTGTGTTACATGGTCAATGTTGAAGGCCAAGGGATGCAGTAAACCTGCACTGGTGCATCGGAATCTAATACTGGTCTCCCAAGAGCCGCTCAAAGTACAAACTCATAGAAGATTAACTCTTCTTGTACTAAAGTCGGCAGTCCCTTTTGTATTCAATCCCGATGCAATTTCTGAGTTTCATGGTCCATGGCAAGGTCCAAGGGATACAGTAAACCTGCATTGGTGCATCGGAATCTTAAACTGGTCTCCCAGGAACCGCTCAAAGCACAAACCCGTCGAAGATTCACTCTTCTTGTACTTAAGTCAGCATTGTCCGTCTTGTATTCAATCCCGAGCAATTTCTGTGTTTCATGGTCAATGTGAAGGTCCAAGGGATACATTAAACCTGCACAGGTGCATCGGAATCTAATACTGACACCCAGGAGCCGCTTAATGCTCAATCTCTTGAAAGATTCACTCTTCTTGTACTTCAGTCGGCATTGTCCCTTATGTATTCCATCCCGATGCAATTACTGTGTTTCCTGGTCAATGTGAAGGTCCAAGGGATACAGTAAACCTGCACTGGTGCATCAGAATCAAACACAGGTCTACGAGGAGCCGCTCAAAGCACAAACTCTTAGAAAATTCACTTTTTTTGTACTTAAGTGGACATTGTGTAATTTGTATTATATCCCGATGGAATTTCTGTGTCTCATGGTCAAATTGAAGGTCCAAGGGATTCAGTAAACGTGCACTGGTGCATCGGAATCTAATACTGGTCTCCCAGGAGCTGCTCAACCCACAAACCCTTAGAAAATTCACTCTTCTTGTACTTACGTCGGCATTGTCATTCTTGAATTCAATCGCGAGCAATTACTGTGTTTCATGGTCAACGTGGAAGTCCAAGGGATACAGTAACTCCTGCACAGGTGCATCGCAATCTAATACTGGACACCGAGGAGCCGCTCAAAGCTCAAACATCCTGAAAGATTCACTCTTCTTGTACTTCAGACGGTATTGTCCCTTATGTATTAAATCATGATGCAATTTCTGTGATTCATGGTGAATGTGGCGGTCCAAGGGATACAGTAAACCTGCACTGGTGCATTGGAATTTAATACTGGTCTCCGAGGAGCCGCTCAAATCACAAACTATTAGAAGATTCACTCTTCTTGTACTTAAGTCGACATTGTATCTTTTGTATTGGTCCCCATTCAATATCTGTGTTTCATGGTCAATGTGAATGTCCAAGGGATACAGTTAACTTGCACTGGTGCATCGGAATGTAATACTGGTCTCCCAGGAGCCGCTCAAACCAGAAACTCTTTAAGATTCACTCATACTGTACTTAGTTTGGCATTGTGCCTTTTATATTCAATCCCGATACAATTTCTGAGTTTCATGGTCAATGTGAAGGTCCAAGGGATACAGTTAACCTCCACTGGGGCATCGGAATCTAATACTGGTCTCCCAGGAGCCGCTCAAAGCACAACCCCGTCGAAGATTCACTCTTCTTGTACTTACGTCGGCATTGTCCCTCTTGAATTCAATCCCGATGCGATATCTGTGT
The DNA here is from genome assembly GCF_023864345.2 of Schistocerca serialis cubense. NCBI lineage: Eukaryota > Metazoa > Arthropoda > Insecta > Orthoptera > Acrididae > Schistocerca > Schistocerca serialis. The sequence goes on along the minus strand of NC_064643.1, from coordinate 20,508,468 downwards.
TTCATGGTCAATGTGAAGGTCCAAGTGATACAGTAAACCTGCACTGGTGCATCGGAATCTAATACTTGTCCCCCTGGAGCCGCTCAAAACACAAACCCTTAGAAGATTCACTACTCTTGTACTCAAGTCGGCATTGTGCCTTTAGTATTCAGTCACGATGCGATTTCTGTGTTTCATGGTCAATGGGAAAGTCCAGGGGATACAATAAACCAGCACTGGTTCATCGGAATCTGATACTGGTCTCGCAGGAGCAGCTCAATCCACAAACTTTTAAAAAATTCTCTCATCTTGTACTTATGTCGGCATTGTCCATTTTGTATTCAATCCCGATGCAATTTCTGTGTTTCATGGTCAATGTGAAGGTCCAAGGGATACTGTAAACCTGCACTGGTGCATCGGAGTCTATTACTGGTCTCCCAGGAGCCGCTAAAAGCACAAACTCTTAGAAGATTCACTTTTCTTGTACTTACGTCGGCATTGTCCCTTTCGTATTCAATCCCAATGCAATTTCTGTGTTTCATGATCAATGTGAAGATACAATGGCTACAGTAAATCTGCACTGGTGCATCAGAATTTAATACTGGTCTCCCAGGAGCCGATCAAAACACTAACTCAGGGAAGATTCACTCTTCTTGTACTTAAGTCGACATTGTATCTTTCGAATTGGTCCCCATGCAATTTCTGTGCTTCATTGTCAATGAGGAGGTCCAAGGGATACAGTAAACCTGTACTGGTGCATCGGAATCTAATACTGGTCTCCCAGGAGCCGCTCAAAGCACAAACTCTTAGAAGATTCACTCCTCTTTTACTAATATCGGCAGTCCCTCTTGTATTCAATCCCGATGCAATTTCTGATTTTCATGGTCAATGGGAAGGTCCAAGGGATACAGTAAACCTGCACTGGTGCATCGGAATTTTAAAGTGGTCTACCAGGAACCGCTCAAAGCACAAACCCGTCGAAGATTTACTCTTCGTGTACTTAAGTCAGCATTGTCCGTCTTGTATTCAATCCCGAGCAATTTCTGTGTTTCATGGTCAATGTGAAGGTCCAAGGGATACAGTAAACCTGCACAGGTGCATCGGAATCTAATACTGGACTCCCAGGAGCTGCTCAATGCTCAAACTCTTGAAAGATTCACTCTTCTTGTACTTCAGTCGGCATGGTCCCTTATGTATTCCATCCCGATGCAATTTCTGTGTTTCCTGGTCAATGTCAAGGTCGAAGGGATACAGTAAACCTGCACTGGTGCATCGGAATCTAATTCAGGTCTCCCAGGAGCCGCTCAAAGCACAAACTCATAGAAGATCAACTCTTCTTGTACTAAAGTCGGCAGTCCCTTTTGTATTCAATCCCGATGCAATTTCTAAGATTCATGGTCAATGGGAAGGTCCAAGGGATACAGTAAACCTGCACTGGTGCATCGGAATCTTAAACTGGTCTCCCAGGAACCGCTCAAAGCACAAACCCGTCGAAGATTCACTCTTCATGTACCTTAGTCGGCATTGTCCCTTATGTATTCCATCCCGATGCAATTACTGTGTTTCCTGGTCAATGTGAAGGTCCAAGGGATACAGTAAACCTGCACTGGTGCATCGGAATCGAACACAGGTCTACGAGGAGCCGCTCAAAGCACAAACTCTTAGAAAATTCACTTTTTTTGTACTTTAGTCGGCATTGTGTAATTTGTATTATATCCCGATGGAATTTCTGTGTCTCATGGTCAAATTGAAGGTCCAAGGGATTCAGTAAACCTGCACTGGGGCATCGGAATCTAATACTGGTCTCCCAGGAGCCGCTCAAAGCACAACTTCGTCGAAGATTCACTCTTCTTGTACTTACGTCGGCATTGTCCCTCTTGAATTCAATCGCGAGCAATTACTGTGTTTCATGGTCAACGTGAAAGTCCAAGGGATACACTAACTCCTGCACAGGTGCATCAGAATCTAATACTGGGGACCCAGGAGCCGCTCAAAGCTCAAACATCCTGAAAGATTCACTCTTCTTGTACTTCAGACGGTATTGTCCCTTATGTATTAAATCATGATGCAATTTCATTGTTTCATGGTGAATGTGAAGGTCCAAGGGATACAGTAAACCTGCACTGGTGCAACGGAAACGAACACAGGTCTCTGAGGAGCCGCTCAAAGCACAAACTCTTAGAAAATTCACTCATCTTGTACTTAAGTTGGCATAGTGTATTTTTTATTCAACTCCGATGCAATTTCTGTGTTTCATGGTCAAATTGAAGGTCCAGGGGATGGAGTAAACCCGCACTGGTGCATCGGAATCGAACACTGGTCTCTGAGGAGCCGCTCAAAGCACAAACTCTTAGAAAATTCACTCTTCCTGTACTTAAGTTGCATTGTGTATTTTGTATTCAATCCAGATGCAATTTCTGTGTTTCATGGTCAAATTGAAGGTCCAGGGGAGACAGTAAACCTGCACTGGTACTTCGGAATCTAATACTGGTCTCCCAGGAGCCGCTCAAAGCACAAACCCTTAGAAAATTCACTCTTCTTGTACGTATGTCGTTATTGACACTTTTGTATTCACTCCCGATGTAATTTCTGTGTTTCATGGTCAATGTGAAGGTCCAAGGGATACAGAAAACCAGCACAGGTGCATCGGAAACTAATACTGGACACCCAGGAGCCGCTCAAAGCTCAAACTCTTAGAAGTTTCACTCTTCTTGTACTTAAGACGGCAGTCCCTTTTTGTATTGAATACCGATGCAATTTTTGTGTTTCATGGTCAATGTGAAGGTCCAAGGGATACAGTAAACCTGCACTGGTGCATCGGAATCCAATACTGGTCTCCCAGGAGCCGCTGAAAGCACAAACCATTCGAAGATTCACTCTTCTTGTTCTTAAGTCGGCGTTGTCCCTCTTGTATTCAATCCCGAGCAATTTCTGTGTTTCATGGTCAATGTGAAGGTCCAAGGGATACAGTAAACCCGCACTGGTGCATCGGAATCGAACACTGGTCTCCGAAGAGCCGCTCAAAGCACAAACTCTTAGAAGATTCGCTCTTCTGGTACTTAAGTCGGCATTGTCCCTCTTGTATTCAATCCCGATGCAATTTCTGTGTTTCATGGGCAATGTGAAGCTCCAAGGGATATAGTATACTAGCACTGGTGCATCGGAATCTAATACTGGTCTCCCTGGAGCTCCTCAACAAACAACTTCTCAGAAAATGCACTTTTCTTGTAATAAAGTCGGCATTGTCCCGTTTGTATTCAATCTCGATGCGATTTCTGTGTTTCACGGTCAATGTGAACGTCGAACGGATACAGTAAACCTACGCTGGTGCATCGGAATCTCATAGTGGTCTCCCAGGTGCCGCTCAAGGCACAAACTTTTAGAACATTCTCTCTTCTTATACTCAAGCCTGCATTTTGCGTTTTTATTCAATCCCGATGCGATATCTGTGTTTCATGGTCAATGTGAAGGTCCAAGTGATACAGTAAACCTGCACTGGTGCATCGGAATCTAATACTTGTCCCCCTGGAGCCGCTCAAAACACAAACCCTTAGAAGATTCACTACTCTTGTACTCAAGTCGGCATTGTGCCTTTAGTATTCAGTCACGATGCGATTTCTGTGTTTCATGGTCAATGGGAAAGTCCAAGGGATACAATAAACCAGCACTGGTTCATCGGAATCTGATACTGGTCTCGCAGGAGCAGCTCAATCCACAAACTTTTAAAAAATTCTTTCATCTTGTACTTATGTCGGCATTGTCCATTTTGTATTCAATCCCGATGCAATTTCTGTGTTTCATGGTCAATGTGAAGGTCCAAGGGATACTGTAAACCTGCACTGGTGCATCGGAGTCTATTACTGGTCTCCCAGGAGCCGCTAAAAGCACAAACTCTTAGAAGATTCACTTTTCTTGTACTTACGTCGGCATTGTCCCTTTCGTATTCAATCCCAATGCAATTTCTGTGTTTCATGATCAATGTGAAGATACAATGGCTACAGTAAATCTGCACTGGTGCATCAGAATTTAATACTGGTCTCCCAGGAGCCGATCAAAACACTAACTCAGGGAAGATTCACTCTTCTTGTACTTAAGTCGACATTGTATCTTTCGAATTGCCCCCATGCAATTTCTGTGCTTCATTGTCAATGAGGAGGTCCAAGGGATACAGTAAACCTGTACTGGTGCATCGGAATCTAATACTGGTCTCCCAGGAGCCGCTCAAAGCACAAACTCTTAGAAGATTCACTCCTCTTTTACTAATATCGGCAGTCCCTCTTGTATTCAATCCCGATGCAATTTCTGATTTTCATGGTCAATGGGAAGGTCCAAGGGATACAGTAAACCTGCACTGGTGCATCGGAATTTTAAAGTGGTCTACCAGGAACCGCTCAAAGCACAAACCCGTCGAAGATTTACTCTTCGTGTACTTAAGTCAGCATTGTCCGTCTTGTATTCAATCCCGAGCAATTTCTGTGTTTCATGGTCAATGTGAAGGTCCAAGGGATACAGTAAACCTGCACAGGTGCATCGGAATCTAATACTGGACTCCCAGGAGCTGCTCAATGCTCAAACTCTTGAAAGATTCACTCTTCTTGTACTTCAGTCGGCATGGTCCCTTATGTATTCCATCCCGATGCAATTTCTGTGTTTCCTGGTCAATGTCAAGGTCGAAGGGATACAGTAAACCTGCACTGGTGCATCGGAATCTAATTCAGGTCTCCCAGGAGCCGCTCAAAACACAAACTCATAGAAGATCAACTCCTCTTGTACTAAAGTCGGCAGTCCCTTTTGTATTCAATCCCGATGCAATTTCTAAGATTCATGGTCAATGGGAAGGTCCAAGGGATACAGTAAACCTGCACTGGTGCATCGGAATCTTAAACTGGTCTCCCAGGAACCGCTCAAAGCACAAACCCGTCGAAGATTCACTCTTCATGTACCTTAGTCGGCATTGTCCCTTATGTATTCCATCCCGATGCAATTACTGTGTTTCCTGGTCAATGTGAAGGTCCAAGGGATACAGTAAACCTGCACTGGTGCATCGGAATCGAACACAGGTCTACGAGGAGCCGCTCAAAGCACAAACTCTTAGAAAATTCACTTTTTTTGTACTTTAGTCGGCATTGTGTAATTTGTATTATATCCCGATGGAATTTCTGTGTCTCATGGTCAAATTGAAGGTCCAAGGGATTCAGTAAACCTGCACTGGGGCATCGGAATCTAATACTGGTCTCCCAGGAGCCGCTCAAAGCACAACTTCGTCGAAGATTCACTCTTCTTGTACTTACGTCGGCATTGTCCCTCTTGAATTCAATCGCGAGCAATTACTGTGTTTCATGGTCAACGTGAAAGTCCAAGGGATACACTAACTCCTGCACAGGTGCATCAGAATCTAATACTGGAGACCCAGGAGCCGCTCAAAGCTCAAACATCCTGAAAGATTCACTCTTCTTGTACTTCAGACGGTATTGTCCCTTATGTATTAAATCATGATGCAATTTCATTGTTTCATGGTGAATGTGAAGGTCCAAGGGATACAGTAAACCTGCACTGGTGCAACGGAAACGAACACAGGTCTCTGAGGAGCCGCTCAAAGCACAAACTCTTAGAAAATTCACTCATCTTGTACTTAAGTTGGCATAGTGTATTTTTTATTCAACTCCGATGCAATTTCTGTGTTTCATGGTCAAATTGAAGGTCCAGGGGATGGAGTAAACCCGCACTGGTGCATCGGAATCGAACACTGGTCTCTGAGGAGCCGCTCAAAGCACAAACTCTTAGAAAATTCACTCTTCCTGTACTTAAGTTGCATTGTGTATTTTGTATTCAATCCAGATGCAATTTCTGTGTTTCATGGTCAAATTGAAGGTCCAGGGGAGACAGTAAACCTGCACTGGTACTTCGGAATCTAATACTGGTCTCCCAGGAGCCGCTCAAAGCACAAACCCTTAGAAAATTCACTCTTCTTGTACGTATGTCGTTATTGACACTTTTGTATTCACTCCCGATGTAATTTCTGTGTTTCATGGTCAATGTGAAGGTCCAAGGGATACAGAAAACCAGCACAGGTGCATCGGAAACTAATACTGGACACCCAGGAGCCGCTCAAAGCTCAAACTCTTAGAAGTTTCACTCTTCTTGTACTTAAGACGGCAGTCCCTTTTTGTATTGAATACCGATGCAATTTTTGTGTTTCATGGTCAATGTGAAGGTCCAAGGGATACAGTAAACCTGCACTGGTGCATCGGAATCCAATACTGGTCTCCCAGGAGCCGCTGAAAGCACAAACCATTCGAAGATTCACTCTTCTTGTTCTTAAGTCGGCGTTGTCCCTCTTGTATTCAATCCCGAGCAATTTCTGTGTTTCATGGTCAATGTGAAGGTCCAAGGGATACAGTAAACCCGCACTGGTGCATCGGAATCGAACACTGGTCTCCGAAGAGCCGCTCAAAGCACAAACTCTTAGAAGATTCGCTCTTCTGGTACTTAAGTCGGCATTGTCCCTCTTGTATTCAATCCCGATGCAATTTCTGTGTTTCATGGGCAATGTGAAGCTCCAAGGGATATAGTATACTAGCACTGGTGCATCGGAATCTAATACTGGTCTCCCTGGAGCTCCTCAACAAACAACTTCTCAGAAAATGCACTTTTCTTGTAATAAAGTCGGCATTGTCCCGTTTGTATTCAATCTCGATGCGATTTCTGTGTTTCACGGTCAATGTGAACGTCGAACGGATACAGTAAACCTACGCTGGTGCATCGGAATCTCATAGTGGTCTCCCAGGTGCCGCTCAAGGCACAAACTTTTAGAACATTCTCTCTTCTTATACTCAAGCCTGCATTTTGCGTTTTTATTCAATCCCGATGCGATATCTGTGTTTCATGGTCAATGTGAAGGTCCAAGTGATACAGTAAACCTGCACTGGTGCATCGGAATCTAATACTTGTCCCCCTGGAGCCGCTCAAAACACAAACCCTTAGAAGATTCACTACTCTTGTACTCAAGTCGGCATTGTGCCTTTAGTATTCAGTCACGATGCGATTTCTGTGTTTCATGGTCAATGGGAAAGTCCAAGGGATACAATAAACCAGCACTGGTTCATCGGAATCTGATACTGGTCTCGCAGGAGCAGCTCAATCCACAAACTTTTAAAAAATTCTCTCATCTTGTACTTATGTCGGCATTGTCCATTTTGTATTCAATCCCGATGCAATTTCTGTGTTTCATGGTCAATGTGAAGGTCCAAGGGATACTGTAAACCTGCACTGGTGCATCGGAGTCTATTACTGGTCTCCCAGGAGCCGCTAAAAGCACAAACTCTTAGAAGATTCACTTTTCTTGTACTTACTTCGGCATTGTCCTTTTCGTATTCAATCCCAATGCAATTTCTGAGTTTCATGATCAATGTGAAGATACAATGGCTACAGTAAACCTGCACTGGTGCATCAGAATTTAATACTGGTCTCCCAGGACCCGCTCAAAACACTAACTCAGGGAAGATTCACTCTTCTTGTACTTAAGTCGACATTGTATCTTTCGTATTGGTCCCCATGCAATTTCTGTGTTTCATTGTCAATGTGAAGGTCCAAGGGATACAGTAAACCTGCACTGGTGCATCGGAATCTTAAACTGGTCTCCCAGGAACCGCTCAAAGCACAAACCCGTCGAAGATTCACTCTTCTTGTACTTAAGTCAGCATTGTCCGTCTTGTATTCAATCCCGAGCAATATCTGTGTTTCATGGTCAATGTGAAGGTCCAAGGGATACAGTGAACCTGCACAGGTGCATCGAAATCTAATACTGGACTCCCAGGAGCCGCTCAATGCTCAAACTCTTAAAAAGATTTACTCTTCTTGTACTTCAGTCGGCATTGTCCCTTATGTATTCCATCCCGATGCAATATCTGTGTTTCCTGGTCAATGTGAAGGTCCAAGGGATTCAGTAAACCTGCACTGGGGCATCGGAATCTAATACTGACACCCAGGAGCTGCTCAACCCACAAACCCTAAGAAAATTCAGTCTTCTTGTACTTAGGTCGGCATTGTCCCTCTTGAATTCAATCGCGAGCAATTACTGTGTTTCTTGGTCAACGTGAAAGTCCAAGGGATACAGTAACTCCTGCACAGGTGCATCGGAATCTAATACTGGACACCCAGGAGCCGCTCAAAGCTCAAACATCCTGAAAGATTCACTCTTCTTGTACTTCAGACGGTATTGTCCCTTATGTATTAAATCATGATGCAATTTCTGTGTTTCATGGTGAATGTGAAGGTCCAAGGGACACAGTAAACCTGCACTGGTGCATCGGAATCGAACACAGGTCTCTGAGGAGCCGCTCAAAGCACAAACTTTTAGAAAATTCACTCTTCTTGTACTAAAGTTGGCATAGTGTATTTTGTATTCAATTCCGATGCAATTTCTGTGTTTCATGGTCAAATTGAAGGTGCAAGGGATTCAGTAAACCTGCACTAGTGCAGCGGAAACTAATACTGGTCTCCCAGGAGCTGCTCAACCCATAAACTCTTAGAAAATTCACTCGTCTTGTACTTAAGTCGGCATTGCCCGTTTGTATTCAATCTCGATGCAATTTCTGTGGCTCATGGTAAATGTGAAGGTCGAAGAGATACAGTAAACCTGCACTGCTGCATCGTGATCTAATACTGGTCTTCCTGGAGCCGCTCAAAGCACAAACTCTTAGAAGATTCGCTCTTCTGGTACTTAAATCGGCATTGTGCATTTTGTATTTAATCCCAATGCAATTTCTGCGTTTCATGGTCAATGTGAAGGGCCAAGGGATGCAGTAAACCTGCACTGGTGCATCGGAATCTAATACTGGTCTCCCAGGGGCCACTCAAAACACAATCTCTTAGATGATTAACTCTTCCTGTACTTAAGTCGGCAGTCCCTTTTGTATTCAATCCCGATGCAATTGCTGTGTTTCATGGTCAATGTGAAGGTCCGAGGGATACAGTAAACCTGCACTGGTGCATCGGAATCTAATACTGGTCACCCAGGAGCCGCTCAAAGCACAAACTCTTAGAAGATTCACTATTCTTGTACTAAAGACGGCATTGTTCCCTTTGTGTTCTATCCCGATTCGATTTTTGAATTTCATGGTAAATGTGGCTGTCGAAGGGATACAGTAAACCTGCGCTGGTGCATTGGAATTTAATACTGGTCTCCGAGGAGCCGCTCAAATCACAAATTATTAGAAGATTCACTCTTCTTGTACTTAAGTCGACATTGTATCTTTTGTAATGATCCCCATGCAATATCTGTGTTTCATGGTCAATGTGTATGTCCAAGGGATACAGTAAACCTGCACTGGTGCATCGGAATGTAATACTAGTCTCCCAGGAGCCGCTAAAACCAGAAACTCTATAAGATTCACTCTTCTTGTACTTAGTTTGGCATTGTACCTTTTATAATCAATCCCGATGCAATTTCTGTGTTTCATGGTCAATGTGAAGGTCCAAGGGATACAGTAAACCTGCACTGGGGCATCGGAATCTAATACTGGTCTCCCAGGAGCCGCTCAAAGCACAACCCCGTCGAAGATTCACTCTTCTTGTACTTACGTCGGCATTGTCCCTCTTGAATTAAATACCGAGCAATTACTGTGTTTCATGGTCATCGTGAAAGTCCAAGGGATACAGTAAACCTGCACAGGTGCATCAGAATCTAATACTGGACACCCAGGAGCCGCCCAAAGCTCAAACATCAACTCTTAGAAGATTCGCTCTTCTGGTACTTAAATCGGCATTGTGCATTTTGTATTTAATCCCAATGCAATTTCTGCGTTTCATGGTCAATGTGAAAGTCCAAGGGATACAGTAAACCTGCACTGGTGCATCGGAATCTTATACTGGTCTTCCATGTGCCGCTCAACGCACAAACTCTTACGAGACTCACACTTCTTGTTATTAAGTCGGCATTTTCCATTTTGTATTCAATCCCGATGCGATTTCTGTGTGTCTTGGTCAATGTGAAGGTCAAAGGGATACAGTTATCTTGCACTGGTGAATCGGAATTTAATACTGGTCTCCCTGGAGCCGCTCAAAGCACATACTCTTACAAAATTCACTCTTCTTGTACTTGAGTCGGCATTGTCCCTTATGTATTCCATCCTGATGCAATTTCTGTGTTTCTGTGTGTGAAGGGCCAAGGGATACGGTAAACCTGCACTGGTGCATCGGAATCTAATACTGGTCTCCGAGGAGCCGCTGAGAGCACAAACCCTTAGAAAATTCACTCTTCTTGCACTTAAGTTGGCATTGTGCATTTTATATTCAATCCCGATGCAATTTCTGTGTTTCATGGTCAATGTAAAGGTCCAAGGGATACAGTAAACCTGCACTGGTGCATCGGAATATAATACTGGTCTCCCAGGAGCCGCTGAAAGCACAAACCCTTAGTAGACTCGCTCTTCTGGTATTTAAGTCGGTATTGTCCCTTTTTTATTCAATCCCGGTGCAATTTCTGAGTTTCATGGGAAATGTGAAAGTCCAAGGGATACAGTAAACCAGCACTGGATCGTCGGAATCTAATACTAGTCTCCCTGGAGCTGCTCAACCAACAACCTCTTAGAAATATCACATTCCTTGTACTTAAGTCGGCATATTCCCGTTTGTTTTCAATATCGATGCAATTTCTGTGCTTCATGGTTAACGTGAAGGTCCAAGGGATACGGTAAACCTGCACTGCTGGATCAGAATCTAATACTGGTCTTCCTGGAGCCGCTCAAAGCACAAACTCTTGGAAGATTCGCTCTTCTGGTACTTAAATCGGCATTGTGCATTTTGTACTTAATCCCAATGCAATTTCTGCGTTTCATGGTCAATGTGAAGGGCCAAGGGATGCAGTAGACCTGCACTGGTGCATCGGAATCTAATACTGGTCTCCCAGGGGCCACTCAAAACACAATCTCTTAGATGATTAACTCTTCTTGTACTTAAGTCGGCAGTCCCTTTTGTATTCCATCCCGATGCAATTTCTGTGTTTCATGGTCAATGTGAAGGTCCGAGGGATACAGTAACCCTGCACTGGTGCATCGGAATCTAATACTGGTCACCCAGGAGCCGCTCAAAAGCACAAACTCTTAGAAGATTCACTATTCTTGTACTTAAGACGGCATTGTTCCCTTTGTGTTCTATCCCGATTCGATTTTTGAATTTCATGGTAAATGTGGCTGTCGAAGGGATACAGTAAACCTGCACTGGTGAATTGGAATTTAATACTGGTCTCCCAGGAGCCGCTCAAAGCACAACACCGTCGAAGATTCACTCTTCTTGTACTTACGTCGGCATTGTCCCTCTCGAATTCAATCCCGAGCAATTACTGTGTTTCATGGTCATCGTGAAAGTCTAAGGGATACAGTAAACCTGCACTGGTGCATCAGAATCTAATACTGGACACCCAGGAGCCGCTCAAAGCTCAAACATCCGGAAAGATTCACTCTTCTTGTACTTCAGACGGTATTGTCCCTTATGTATTAAATCATGATGCAATTTCTGTGTTTCATGGTGAATGTGAAGGTCCAAGGGATACAGTAAACCTGCACTGGTGCATCGGAATCGAACACAGGTCTCTGAGGAGCCGCTCAAAGCACAAACTCTTAGAAAATTCACTCTTCTTGTACTTAAGTTGGCATAGTGTATTTTGTATTCAATTCCGATGCAATTTCTGTGTTTCATGGTCAAATTGAAGGTCCAAGGGATTCAGTAAACCTGCACTAGTGCATCGGATTCTAATACTGATCTCCGAGGAGCTGCTCAACCCATAAACTCTTGGAAAATTCACTCGTCTTGTACTTAAGTCGGCATTGTCCCGTTTGTATTCAATCTCGATGCATTTTCTGTGATTCATGGTCAATGTGAAGGTCGAAGGGATACTGTAAACCTGCACTGGTGCATCGGAATCTAATACTGGTCTTCCTGGAGCCGCTCAAAGCACAAACTCTTAGAAGATTCGCTCTTCTGGTACTTAAACCGGCATTGTCCCTCTTGTATTCTATCCCGAAGCAATTTCTGTGTTTCATGGTCAATGTGAAGGTCCAAAAGATACAGTAAACCTGCACTGGTGCATCGGAATCTAATACCGGTTTCCCAGGAACCGCTCAAACACAAACTTGTAGATGATTCACTCTTCTTGTACTTAAGTCGGCATTGTATCTTTTGTATTGGTCCTCATGCAATTTCTGTGTTTCATGGTCAATGTGAAAGTCCAAGGGATACAGTAAACCTGCTCTGGTGTATCGGAATCTTATACTGGTCTCCCATGTGCCGCTCAACGCACAAACTCTTAGGAGACTCACACTTCTTGTTATTAAGTCGGCATTTTCCATTTTGTATTCAATCCCGATGCGATTTCTGTGTGTCATGGTCAATGTAAAGGTCCAAGGGATACAGTAAACCTGCACTGGTGCATCGGAATATAATACTGGTCTCCCAGGAGCCGCTGAATGCACAAACCCTTAGTAGACTCGCTCTTATGGTACTTAAGTCGGCATTGTCGCTTTTGTATTCAATCCCGGTGCAATTTCTGAGTTTCATGGGCAATGTGAAAGTCCAAGGGATACAGTAAACCAGCACTGGATCATCGGAATCTAATACTGGTCTCCCTGGAGCTGCTCAACCAACAACCTCTTAGAAATATCACACTCCTTGTACTTAAGTCGGCATATTCCCGTTTGTTTTCAATACCGATGCAATTTCTGTGTTTCATGGTTAATGTGAAGGTCCAAGGGATACAGTAAACCTGCACTGATGCATCGGAATCGAACAGTGGCCTCCAAGGAGAAGCTCAAAGCACAAATTCTTAGAAAATTCACTCTTCTTGTACCTAAGTTGACATTGTGTATTTTGTAATCAATCCCGATGAAAATTCTGTGTTTCATTGTCAAATTGAAGGTCCAAGGGATACAGTAAACCTGCACTGGTGCATCGGAATGTAATACTGATTACCAGGAGCCGCTAAAACACAAACTCCTAGAAGATTCGCTGTTCTAGTACTTAAGTCGGCATTGTCCCGTTTGTATTCAATCTCGATGCAATTTCTGTGTTTCATGGTCAATGTGAAGGTCCAAGGGATACAGTAAACCTGCACAGGATCATCGGAATCTAATACTGGACTCCCAGGAGCTGCTCAAATCTCAAACTCTTAGAAGATTCGCTCTTCATGTACTTCAGGCGGCATTGTCCCTTATGTATTCCATCCCGATGCAATTTCTGTTTTTCATGGTCATTGTGAAGGTCTAAGGGATACAGTAAACCTGCACTGGTGCATCCGAATCAAACAGTGGTCTCCAAGGAGTCGCTCAAAGCACAAATTCGTAGAAAACTCACTCTTCTTGTACTTAAGTTGGCATTGTGTATTTTGTAATCAATCCCGATGAAAATTCTTTGTTTCATGGTCAAATTGAAGGTCCAAGGGATTCAGTAAACCTGCACTGGTGCATCGGAATCTAATACTGATCTCCCAGGAGCTGGTCAAACACAAACTCTTAGAGGATTCGCTCTTCTGGTACTTAAGTCGGCATTGACCCGTTTGTATTTAATCTCGATGCAATTTCTGTGTTTCATGGTCAATGTGAAGGTCGAAGGGATACAGTAAACCTGCGCTGGTGCATCTGAATCTAATACTGGTCTCCCAGAACCCGCTCAAAGCACAAACCCTTCGAAGATTCACTCTTCTTGTACTTAAGTCATCATTGTCCCTCTTGTATTCAATCTCGAGCTATTTCTGTGTTACATGGTCAATGAGAAGGTCCAAGATATACAGTAAATCTGCACAGGTGCGTCGGAATCCAATACTGGACACCCAGGAGCCGCTCAAAGCTCAAACACTTAGAAGATTCACTCTTCTGGTACTTCAGTCGGCATTGTCCCTTATGTATTCCATCCCGATGGAATTTCTGTATTTCATGGTCAATGTGATGGTCCAAGGGATACAGTAAACCTTTACTGGTGCATCGAAATCGAACACTGGTCTCCGAGGAGCCGCTTAAAACACAAACTCTTAGAAAATACACTCTTCTTGTACTTAAGTTGGCATTGTGTATTTTGTATTCAATCCCGATGCAATTTCTGTGTTTCATGGTCAATGGGAGGGTCCAATGGCTACAGTAAACCTGCACTGGTGCATCGAAATCTAATACTGGCCTCCTAGGAGCCGCTCAAAGCACAAACCCTTAGAAGATCACCTCTTTTTGTACTTAAGCCGGCAATGTCCCTTTTGTATTCAATCCCGATGCAATTTCTGTGTTTCATGGTCAATGTGAAGGCCGAAGGGATACAGTAAACCTGCACTGGTAATCGGAATCTAATACTGGTCTCCCAGGAGCCGCTGAAAAGACAAATTCTTAGAAGACTCGCTCTTATGGTACTTAAGTCGGCATTGTCCCTTTTGTGTTCATTCCCGGTGCAATTTCTGAGTTTCATGGGCAATTTGAAAGTCCAAGGGATACAGTACACCAGCACTGGACCATCGGAATCTAATACTGGTCTCCCTGGAGCTGCTCAACCCACAACCTCTTAGAAATATCACTCTCCTTGTACTGAAGTCGGCATATTCCCGTTTGTTTTCAATATCGATGCAATTTCTGTGTTTCATGGTCAATGTGAAGGTCCAAGGGATACCGTAAACTTGCACTGGTGCATCGGAATCTAATACAGGTCTCCTGAGAGCCGCTCAAAGCGCAAACTCTTAGAAGATTCACTCTTCTCGTACTTAAGTCCTCATTGTTCCCTTTGTATCCAATCCGGATTCGATTTCTGTGTTTCATGGTCTATGTGGTGGTCCAAGGGATACAGTTATCCTTCACTGGTGCACTGGAATTAAATACTGGTCTCCCCGGAGCCGCTCAAATCACAAACTATTAGAAGAATTACTCTTCTTGTACTTAAGTCAACATTGTGTCATTTGTATTGGTCCCAATGCAATATCTGTTTTTCATGGTCAATATGAAGGTCCAAGGGATACAGTAAACCTGTACTAGTGCAGAGGAATCTAATACTGGACTCCCAGGAGCCACTCAATGCACAAACTCTTAGATGATTAACTCTTCTTGTACTTAAGTCGGCAGATCCTTTTGTATTCAATGCCGATGCAATTTCTGTGTTTCATGGTCAATGTGAAGGTCCAACGGATACAGTAAACCTGAACTGGTGCATCGGAATCGAATACTGGTCTCCCAGGAGCCGCTCAAAGCACAAGCCCTTCAAAGATTCACTGTTCTTGTACTTAAGTCGGCATTGTCCATCTTGTATTCAATCCTGAGCAATTTCTGTGATTCATGGTCAATGTGAAGGTCCAAGGGATACAGCAAACCTGCACAGGTGCATCGGAATCTAATACTGGACACCCAGGAGCCGCTTAAAGCTCAAACACTTAGAAGATTCACTCTTCTGGTACTTAAGTCGGAATTGTCCCATTTGTATTCAATCTCGATGCAATTTCTGTCTTTCATGGTCAATGTGAAGATCCAAGGGATATAGTAAACCAGCACAGGTGCATCGTAATCTAATACTGGTCCCCCAGGAACCGCTCAAAGCACAAACCGTTCGAGGATTTACTCTTCTTGTACTTAAGTCGGCATTGTCCCTCTTGTATTCAATCCCGAGCAATTTCTGTGTTTCATGGTCAATGCGAAGGTCCAAGGGATACAGTAAACCTGCACAGGAGCATCGGAATCAAATACTGGACAACCAGGAGTCGCTCAAAGCTCAAACTCCTAGAAGATTCACGCTTCTTGTACTTCAGTCGGCATTGTCCCTTATGTATACCATCACGATGCAATTTCTATGTTTCATGGTCAATGTGAAGCTCCAGGGGATACAGTAAACCTGCACTGGTGCATCGTAATCTAATACTGGTATCTCAGGCGCCGGTCATAGCACAAATTCTGAGGCGATTCACTCTTCTTGTACTTAAGTCGGCATTGTCCCTTTTGTATTCAATCCCGACGCAATATCTGTGTTTCATGGTCAATGTGAAGGACCGATGGATACAGTAAATCTGCACTGGTGCATCGGAACCTAATACTGGTCTCCCATGAGCCGCTCAAAGCACAAACTCTTAGAAGATTCACTCCTCTTGTACTAGAGTTGGCATTGTGCATTTTGTATTTAATCCCTATGCAATTTCTGTGTTTCATGGTCAATGTGAAGGTCCAATGGCTACAGTAAACCTGCACTGGTGCCTCGGAATCTCATACTGGTCTCCCAGGAGCCGCTTAAAGCACAAACCCTTAAAAGATTACCTCTTCATGTACTTAAGTTGGCATTGTCCTTTTGTATTCAATCCCGATGCAATTTCTGTGTTCCATGGTCAATGTGAAGGTCCAAGGGATACAGTAAACCTGCACTGGTGCATCGGAAACGAACACTGGTCGCCGAGGAGCCGCTCGAAGCACAAACTCTTAGAAGATTCACTCTTCTTGTACTTAGGTTGGGATTGTCTCTTTTGTATTCAATCCCGAAGCAATTTCTGTGTTTCATGGTCAATGTGAAGGTCCAAGGGATACAGTAAACCTGCACATGTGCATCGAAATCAAATATTGGTCTCCCATGAGCCGCTCAAAGCACAAACTCTTAGAAGATTCACTCTTCTTGTACGTAAGTCGGCATTGTGCATTTTGTATTCAATCCCAATGTAATTTCTTCACTTCATGGTCAATGTGAAGGTGCAAGGGATGCAGTAAACCTGCACTGGTGCACCGGAATGTAATTCTGGTCTCCCAGGAGCCCCTCAAATCACAAATTATTAGAAGATTCTCTCTTCCTGTACTTAAGTCGACATTGTATCTTTTGTATTGGTCCGCGTGCAATTTCTGTGTTTGATGGTCAATGTCAAGCTCTAAGGGATACAGTAAACCTGTACTGGTGCATCGGAATCCAATACTGGTCACCCAGGAGCCTCTCAAAGCACAAACTCTTAGAAGATCAGTCTTCTTGTACTCAAGTCGGCATTGTGCTTTTGTATTCGATCCCGTTGCGATTTCTGTGTTTCATGGTCAATGTAAAGGTCCAAGGAAATCAATAAACCTGCACTGGTGCAACGGAATCTAATATTGGTCTCCCAGGAGCCGCTCAGAGCAGAAACTCTTAGAAGACTCACTCTTCTTGTTCTTAAGTCGGCAATGTCCCTTTTGTATTCAATCCCGATGCGATTTCTATGTTTCTTGGTTAATGTGAAGGTGCAAGAGATACAGCAAACCTACACTGGTGCATCGGAATTTAATACTGGTCTCCCAGGAGCCGCTCAAAACACAAACTCTTCCAAAATACACTCCTCTTGTACTTGAGTCGAAATTGTCCCTTATGTATTCCATCCTGATGCAATTTCTGTGTTTCATGGTCAATGTGAAGGTCCAAGGGATACGGTAAACCTTCACTGGTGCATCGGAATGTAATACTGGTCTCCGAGGAGCCGCTCAAAGCACAAATTCTTAGGATCCTCACTCTTCTTGCACTTAAGTTGGCATTGTGCATTTTGTATTTAATCCTGATGGAATTTCTGTGTTTCATGGTCAATGCGAAGGTCCAAGGGATACAGTAAACCTGCACTGGCGCAACGGAATCTAATACTGGTCTCCCAGGAGCCGCTCAAAGCACCAATTCTTAGAAGATTCACTCTTCTTGTACTTACGTCGGCATTGTGCTTTTTGTATTCAATCCCAATGCAATTTCTGTGTTTCATGAACAATGTGAAGGTCCAATGGCTACAGTAAACCTGCACTGGTGCATCATAATCTAATACTGGTCTCCCAGGAGCCGCTCAAAGCACAAGCCCTTAGAAGATTAACTCATTTTGTACTTCAGTCGGCATTGTCCCTTATGTATTCAATCCCGATGCAATTTCTGTGTTTCATGGTGTAGCGTTGCTCTTGGGGGACAAAAAATAAAAAGAATTGTTACTTTTTTTTTTTAATGTCGGAAAATTGAATATTTTGGTGGGCCACTTGGCAACAGAATCAGGGATTTATTACGCTATTATAATAACATATGTTGACCATTAGATACCTGAATAAGAGCAGCATATTGATATATATATATATTTGAGATCACTCGGAAGAAACATTATCATTTCTGTGCATTTTTATAGTCGCGATACAGTCATACCCGGAACAACACTAAGGGACCAGAAGATTTATAGACTTTAAAAGAAAAGCAACACAACACAATTAAAAAAAATTGGTTCAGAAATAATAGGAAAACGATAATGTTCCTTCTGCCTCATGCTGCGTTCGGCCCATCAGCGTGATCATAATTTCTGATGATGAAGTAACACAAAATAATTAAGTTAAGTAAATAAGGAGATGGACTCATCAAGGTTAATTTACGAAAATAAGCACACTTATCTTTAACACACGTTTTTTTTAATGCTACATACCTTTTCATATTAAATTACAATAGATGACCATTGTGGTTAAATACTTTATACATAACAGTCAAAATGTCCTCTTGATGCTGTCTGTTCGCTATCAGTTACTAGAAACTACATCTTTTCTGATTGTAAAAAATAACAATTAGCATATTCACTCAATATTTTCACATCAAATATAAAATACAGTTGTGGAACGCAGCAAGTCCGCGTCCGCCTCTCATGGAATACAAACAGTAAAAGGTGAGGCGCCAAAAGCCTCATTTGTCTTGAAATAACAGAATTCTTTTTTATACCATTAATCGATACATGTACATAGAGATTTACTGGCACCGCGCAAGAACGGCAAAGATAAAGAATAATTGATTCTGTCGCTGCTATGCGATGGTTCATTTCGTTTACTTTACAATTGTTCAATAACTTTAGGCCAACAGGCGTTTACTATTGAGCGTATATTAATGTTTGTGAGGCGAAAATGACTAATATTACACTGCCTCCCATGAGGAGGGAAGGAATACCGAAGGTATTACTTTCATCCTCATGCCCACTGGAATATTTGTAATTTTCGGGTGTAACACACAGGTTATTAAAAGTTTCATTTCATATTCATTCCATAAAAAAAGAATTAACGTTTCAATTTGTAATTACTGACGGTGGATCATTGTGAATTTGTTCTGTGTTTCTATCAGTGTTTGTATGGATTCAGTCTATCTTGATGATTCTTAAAATTAAGGCTATAAGTACACATATTTACAAAATTTATAAGGAAATAGAGTCACACTTCATTTTTCATCGTTGCAAAAGTAAATTGACTATCACAACTGGTACACAACTTTCTGTTTTGACAGTATTCATTATATTGTCATCGTCTTGTCGATTGATTGCCTTGTCCGTCGTCGCACTTAATTATACATTTATTTTCGTCGCACATACACTATTTATGATAGACGGGGATTGTAGAGCGGCCACTGGTGATGGCTTCGACAAGGAAGTCCATATCTTTCACTTTCAGGGCTCGTGTGTGGCTCTCCGAATTATTTCACATATGAAACAGATAAAATATCTTATATTAGAATAGCTTACAAAACTAATTTTATATACATGTGGGATGGGATATAGGAAGGATCGGATCCTTTGACGTATTTTCGTGTGCTTATTTTCATTCGTATCGTGACCTCTCGTCAAAGTTTACATTTCAACAGTGTTCAGAGGTGACCTTGTGACTTGTCTCTGTGTACAATCAGTCATTACAATAATTACGTTAACTTCTCTATCTTAGAGTCTCTCGGAAGGTTTATGATACATATAAAATGTTTTCAGTACTGGGTGTGAATGTTTTTGCTACAGAATGTAGCGCACAGCAACTGCGTTGGCGGTTGAACGTTTACATTATTGCGTCACGTGGTGGCTGTCCGCCTCCACTGTTGCGAGCAATCTTGAAATTCAGTCTGTGCGCGCGCACGTGACCGGAGCTTTCTTGCAGAGCGTTGATTTCGCGCTTGAGGTGCCGTGCGTCGCTTTTGTTCGGCGGATCGTGGCTTTGTGCTTTTTAGATTGCTGGAGGGAGCTTCTGCCACCGAAACTGCCTCACATCACTTCCTGTCCACTATCCAGTTACGGATTCACAGGTAAGTGGTAGCTACCACTGCAACTGCATGTGTGGAATGACACTGATTATTACACACTGCACACATCAACGAATTTTTCACACATATGGTGCAGTAGAATACTGCCACTGAAAACCGTCGAACTTTAAAACTTCACTTGCACTGTGTCGAGCGTCTGCATGAACGGTGTATTAAAAGAAATTCTCGCGTCATAACATCACACGGTGTTTACAAGTTGATTTACGTACTAATATTTACGAGAGTTCATATAAATCGATAAATAATCTAATTGACCACTTTGAATCAAAACAATTGTTTCTTAATTAGTCTTTTTTTTTAATTTAAGCCTACGGTCACAGGTAGGCTATTATAAGTCCTTTTTCTTTGACCAAATCCATTCCAATCTCCTTTACAAATTAATTTCATTCATAGTAATCTTTATCACGCTTGCTTATTCATTTTGTAGGACCAATACTTTTTCTTTTAGTGCTCGTCTTATTTAGTGACTTGTGAGGGGAGCTTCATTTATGTCAAAAGTTTTTCTCGTATGTGCTTGTCTTTAAAGAAAGTTCGAGGACAGATTTGAAAATAGCAATTCCGCCTCTGAGTTTCGTGTAGAAATACAAACAGTCGAAAACAGAAAGGTGGGAAAAGCGGGTCTACTCGCTGATCGTCGACAGAATTTAAATTACTCCTCAACCAGGTCGAAACTTTAATTTACCTTGCGCATTACAAAAGCAATATGCGCGTCGCGAACCTACTCATTTTTATATGTAGTGCCTCACTTCCTAAGCACACGTGCATCTTTACAAGTTGATCCTGAGGAGTGGATAGGATCAAGGATCTTAAAGGATTTGCACTTAGGAAAGGGATTCAATAATCACATAATCACAGAGAAAACAATAAATATTGCAGTGCACACTTAAAATAAAATCTATCACTTCAAGCATGTATATCTAATATGTATCTTGCTGCAGCTTGCTTACTACTCTTTGCTCATTTCTTAGACTAAGTCAAGTTTATGCATTATGCATTTGGGTATTAATTATCATTTGTATATATAAGCCTCTCACTAGAGTGTTGTTTGCTGCTGTCGCTACCTGTGAAGCTTGGGCGAGATCCTTATTCTATGTGCTGCTAGCTTGTGAATTTGCAGTATCGCTAATGCTCAATAGTACCGTGAAGTTGACATAATAAACCATGTTACTCATATGTTCTTTTACTCAGCTTGTTTATAGTGTGGACTCATCTTACCTTGCGTTATATAATAAACTTCCTTTTTATTCCATCACGCTTTTACTTAAGGTTAACGTCAGGCCTTTTTAGAACAATTGCACTGCGTTATCAATCTGTTCATGCTTAATCCTATGTATCTGTTCACTTCAAAGAGATGTTATTTTATCGCTGGCACAGCACTGTGCTGGAATTTACAAGTTAAATCTACCGACTGTTTTACGCTAACAGGTGGTGCCTTATTTACGTCACCTTTGAAAATAGGGAATAACCTCATGGAATCGAATCTTTCTCACAACTTTCGTCTTTTGTCTGGACGTTTAAGTATTTCCTTTTAAAACAGGTCATTAATTTGTCCTCGATTAAATTTCACTTACTAATACTAAGCACATATAATCATCATTTTCATATTACTATTTAGTGAGAGAAGTGCATTATTCGCTCCTTCCTGCTCATTCTCAAATTACTATTTAGCGAGAGAAGTGCATTATTCGCTCCTTCCTCTTTCCTCATTTTAGTACTTTGGGGCTAATTAATACCTCTCGAGTACATCATTTTCCTTACATACTAACTTATAACTAAAGTTGAAAATCGCCTCTAGGACATGTCCTCCTGTTTGCATAAAGATTATTCATGTAAATACTCGTCTACAACTTATTCTGTATTTTATTTTCCAGACGCGTTGTTTTAATACATAAGGTTTCCTTTCAGCACCGGTTAACGTCCGTAGTCAGTTCAGTTCCGTTCTTGTTACTCATTGGTTAATCCTGATCTCCAATACCTTATAATTTTCTTACAGCTGAAATTAACTTAATTCCTGGCGTTATAAAATTTTCTTAAATCTTGATGGTGGAACAAACCTTTGATTTTATTCGTGGCAGGGTCAGATAACAAATAGCTACCAATGTGTGGTTTCCTCATTATCACAAAGGGACCTTCATAAATGTGTTGCCACTTACGATTCTTCTTTAACAACAGGGATGGTTTAAAGTGAGTCCTGACTAAAACCTTTTCTCCTTCTTTGAAATCTATAACTCTGTTTACCTTCTTATCAAATGCCTTTTTTCGGAGGTTAGCATACGTTGTCAATGATATGAGAGCTTGCCTGATTTTTGCGTCTAGGTCCAATTCGTTGTCTTGTAACTTTGGAAGGGGGTCTATCCACTCATTCCTCTCTTTTGATCTTGACATTAACTCATGTGGCGTGAATCCGGTCGACAGATGAGGAAGGTGGTTTACAATCTGTTCGAATGGTGTTACGAAGTCTACCCACTTAGATTGCTTATTCGGAATGTACGTCCTTATAAATCTGTTAAATTCTTTGAAGATTCTTTCTGTCGGATTCGATTGCGGTCGAAACAGGGATATCAAAATTTGTTTGATTCCATGGCGAGCAAGAAATGCACGCCACGGGCGTGATGTGAAATTTGAAGCATTATCAGACAAGATTGATTCTGGAACCCCGAATCGTGGGAAATAATCATTTTCAATGCGACGAATTATTGGATTTGCACAAGAAGATTTTACTGCGTACAGTCTTATGTGCTTAGAAAAATTGTCCAGGATTGCTACTAAGTATTTAGCGCCTCCCCTACCGGTGGGTAGTGGACCTGCTAAATCAATACTAAGAAGCTGGTTTGGCCTTTCAGCAACTATTGGATTTAGTGGAATTGAAGTGGAAATGTTTAAGGATTTTGCCTTTCGACAGATGACACAGTTTCTCAATAATTTATGAATTCTCTGGTGTAGATTCGGAACATAACAGTAAGTCGAGATTTTCCTTTTACATTTTCTGGTCCGTAGTGACCCCATGAAATGTGAGTGTACCACAGAGATGTTCAATGAAATTTCGAGGGATGCAAACACACCACCCCTCAGATGACTCAGACGTCTTATGAAATAGCACTTGGTTATGAACTTTATAAAACTTGGACAACTTGTGGGCTGGATTTTCGTGAAGAATTTGTCTAACCTTTTTCCATTTTGGATCTGTATTTTGAAGAATCTGAATCTGCCTACATAACTGAAGAAAATACTTTCTGTGAATTGGATCTTTCATTAACAAAACTTTATAATTAGACATTTGTTCCACCAGTTCGCTGGTTTCTAGTAAGCCCTCAGGTGAGCGAGAAAGTGCGTCTGCTATACCATTATCTTTACCTTTTATATATACAATGTCAAAGTCATATTCCTGCAGGAATAAGCACCATCGAGTAAGACGAGGGTGTTGCAACTTGCATGTAAGGAGGAATGATAATGCTTGATGGTCTGAATAGACTTTAATTTTTCTTCCATAGATATAATAGTTAAATCGCCTAAAAGCCCATATTACGGCAAGTGCCTCCAACTCCGTAACCGAATAAGACTTCTCATACTCTGATAACACTCGACTCGCAAAGCTAATCACTTGGATTTGCTCGTGTCCATTTACTAATTGAATCTGGAAAAGACGAGCGCCGATACCCACAAAGGAAGCGTCTGCAGTAATACAAAATTCCTTATCCATCTGAGGATGATGGAGAATGTTACTGTTAACCAGACTGTCTTTAATTTTCTTAAATCCGTCTTGGCATTCCGGCGTCCAATTCCAATGTGAATTCTTTTTTAAAAGGTTGTGAAGAGCGGGATTGTTCAATACCTGATTAGGAACAAAACGTCTGAAAAATGACGTAAGACCGATAAATCCTCTCAGTTGCCTTTTTGTAACAGGGGTTGGAAAGTATTTTATAGCAGACAATTTTTCCGGGTCGGGTTTAATTCCTTCAGGGGTGATGATGTGTCCTAAAAATTTAATTTCACTTTTTCCAAACTTGGATTTCTTAAGATTTGCTGTAACACCATACTCTCTGAATCGTTGAAATATCTTTTGCAGAAGGGCCACATGATCTTCCCAATTTTTCGATGCTACAAGAACGTCATCCACATAGACTGTTACCTCATCTAAAAGTTCAGGACCTAGTACATAGTCAAGGGCAGAAATAAAAATTCCGGAACTCACATTTAGTCCAAATGGTACAACTTTGAAATGGTAAGATCTACCTGCAAATATAAAGGCAGTGTACTTCCTTGACTCCTGCGCAAGTTTTACTTGCCAGTAACTGCTTTTCAAATCAAGGGTACTCAAATACTTAACTCCATGAAACTTCTGCAGATGCTCTTCAAGAGCCTCTGGTCTCGTTCTTATGGGTACTATAATTTTATTGATTAATCTTGCATCTAGGACTAGCCTTACGCTACCATCTGATTTTAGCGCAGACAATAAAGGACTCGAATAAGGTGAATGAGATACTTCTATCACATTCCAGCGTAACATTTTCTTGATCTCGCATTTGACAGCTTCTCGTCTCGCATATGGAATGGAATAGCTTGTTCTACAGTAGGTTGAATGGGGCAGGACATCCATTCGATATTCAAATTCAATGGACTCACTAGCTTTACCGTATAATTCATTCTGACCGGGAATTAGGTCTTTATACTCATCGTCATTAACACTTTCAAGATCTGTCATGTCTTCTGTCTGACTGTACTGTTGTCTTTTAGTCCATGGCCGTACTGCTATTTGAAGCACCCCAAAGTTTGTCTTCACCTTACTTCTTAACAAATTTACAGTTACTTGTTGCTGACTCGCTACTAGAGTACAGATTCCACACTCGATGTCAATTTTAGCTTTCGTCTGCCTCAAGAATTCCATACTCAGGATACATGGCACTGATAGGTTTTTAACAATAAGAAAAAATGCACGTTACTGAAATAGACTCTATCTGGATTTGAAGCTGAGTCTGAAGATTTACACGTTCTGTTAGTGGACCAATTGCTCCCGATACGGTGCAACCTTGAATTGGAAGTGATAAAACTTTGCATACAGAGGATATTGGCTTAAATAAACATAAAGATAAGACATTTATATTAGCTCCTGTATCTACAATGGCTGTTACTGGTATGTTGGCAATTGATACTCTTATGGAAGCTTGAACTTGTTCGTCCCATACGTCATCATTGTCTTTCGTCTCAGTGTCTGCTACTAGATCATCCCGTAAGTTTGTCTCTTTGTCATACCTAATTGTTTTAATTTCGTGTGGACTAAGGGACAGGGTGCCCCCATTCAAACCTGCAGCATCATCTAGGAGGCTCAAAGGTGCTGCTTTTAATTTTCCGCTCGACGCTTACTTTCCTGCTGATTTATATTTCTTAATGTTTCTTCCGTCTGGAACTGGTGTTGGTTTTGTGGTACGAACTCGGTTGGAAACGATTCTTGTTGTCCTGGCGTATTCGCTTGCGCATAATAAATTTGCGTATTATGCGGGCGTTTAGGCTTCAGAGATCCCGAAGGTCCGTTCGCTTGTGGCTGAAAAGTATTTTGCTGTGGCTTGTGTTGATTGTAACCGTTAGTGAAAGGTGTACATTGGTGTCCACCTTGATTATGGCATTTATTTCTTTTCCACTGTCGATTTGAATCGTAAGACTGATCGTTTTGATAATTCCCGTTGATCGGTTGCGCGTTTCCATATTGCTGGGGCTGTTTGTTATAATGTGCATTTTCGTACTGAGGTGGTGACGAATTATATATTGGATTGTATCTCTGGCCGTTATTGTACTTATTTTTGTATTTGCTGTTGGAGTACGTAGTGTTTTTATTTTTGAAACCGTTGTGGGGTTGGTACTGGTTGTCGCTGTGACGCGCTTTCGCTCGGCCACCAGTGTTGCCTACGTATTCTGTATCGTGCTGGCCGCCTGCACTGAAGTGACCGTTGCCAACATCAACTCTAGCGTCCTCGTAAATCAGATCTAACGAGTCTAACACAGATAGGAAAGTGTCCGTATCGTCCTCAGACACGTTTACTAACTTTTCTCTGATCCCAATCGGTAGCTTAGTTTTTAGAATCATAATAACGTCTTTGGCGGTGATCGGCGAATCCCAGAACTTGATTTTCGCTAAATACTTTTCAAAATATCTTCTCAAACCACCGCGCTTGCTGTTAAACACTTCGGCGTTGTAAACCTCTTTTCTCAGGCGCTGCTGCACACCAGAACTCCAGAATTTAGCTAAAAACATCTGTTCAAACTCTTTGTAACTTTTACAAGAGTCGACCATTTCGGTTCCCCATAAGGCAGCATCGCCTACGATAAATCCACTAACGAATTGAATTCGCTATCGGTCACTCCAGCTATTCGGGAAAATTCCTGAAAAATTTCGGAGGAACACTATAGGATCAATTTCTCTTTTCTGTGGGTGAAAGGTCGGAAAAATACGATGTTTGATCACGCTTTCCTCCTGCATCAAACTGACAAAAGTGGGTGGGCTGGTAGTCTGGTTAACTTGTGCTTCTATAGAACTATGAGTTTGAGCGTTATCAAATGGTGAACGGTAGTGTACCTGCTGTTGTTCATTACTTCGTGGTGAATTATTCCACTCTCCTGACACGGAAGGTGGGGAATTTTCAATTTGACATTTTAGTGTACGAACTTCATCAACTATCTGTTGACGCCATTCAGGTAAATCTTGAGCTAACGTTCGTCTTATCTGGCCTAATTCTGACATCACCGTGTCTCCTGTTTTTCCAGGGGCTGCCAATATTTCAAAGGCCACGTTTTTGACCGTTCCCCTGAGTTCGTTCTTGACCTTGTTTTCTATGAATCCGTTTTTGTTTTTAATCCACTCTTGGTAGTGGTCGGACAATGCTTCAGCATGTGCCTTAACAGTATTCTTTATTTGATCCTCTACATTAAGAGTCTCAATCTGTTTGGAAAGATCATCAACAACATTCTCGATCGTGTCTACTGCGGTTTTAACTCCTTTGACCTCATCAGAGATTGCAGTATAATCTTGTTTTAAGGTCGCAGCTTGTTTTTGATATTCTATCACTTTTGAATTTATCTCTCCCTGGGCTGCTTCGATTTTTTCATCTAACCGTTTTGAAATATCCTCTATTTTTGACTCTACTTGTGTGTCAATTTCTAGGCTCATGATCGTGATCTGACTACTGATTTGGCTTTGGACATTACCCAACAGGGTATTTAAATCAGCTGTTATGTCTGCCTTTAGTTCGGCCTTTACCGAATTTAACTGTGTATTTAGGTCATTTATCTCCGTTTGCAGATCTGTTTTTACTGAATTTATGTCTATTTTTAACGAATTTATTTCTGTTTTTACTGAATTTATGTCTTCTTTTACTGAGTTGCACAGATTTGTAAGGACCTGATTTTTATTATGCCGTCTTTCGGCCTTCTCTTTTTCTTCACGGGCCTTTTCATCTAATCTTTCCTGTTTTTAGCTTTCGAACTTGCGTTCCATTATGGCTTCGATCATTGCAGCCAAGTCATTTTTTTCAAATGCGGGAATAGTTTGCACACTAGGACCAGCTTCTAAAACTTCGGTCGAGGCTGCTTCTGCTTCCGCTCGTGTACCTATCGCGCGTGATAGTAATGGATGGTGAGGTCCATTCGCATCACCGCTGTCGTCTAGTTTTGTTTGTGTGCGCTGTTTACCGTCAGCCATGGTCGTGAATTATTTGTCAAATGTCAAAATGCTACAGATACTGTTTGTCACTGCCGTCAGTCGTTTGTCTGTGACGTAGTGCTATGGCTTACTGGGACCTAAGATAAAATTTTAACTCTGGGTAACTGACGTTCATTTACGCCAAGAAGACAAGATGGTTCCTACTAATTACAAACAAATGAAATATCACACGTTTTACCCGTTTTGAGCGTAGTTATCCGCCATATCGTAATTTTTTTATGCACTGACAACAATGGTACACTTTCACTGAATTTAACTACATAAGAATGGACTATGGACAAATTGAAATAAAGCTGTTTCAAGGCAAGGAAAGACAGGTCTACGTTCTGATCAACTCGAAAGATGCTACGTCACTACGAAAGCTTGGCTACTGCGTATAAAAATTTGACTTACTATGGCTGTCTTGATAATGATACAGCTGGATACTCGCGTTTTTTGGTAATTTCATCAATCGTTCTTCTGAATAAATTAAAAGATTTTCCCACTTCTCTCTCTCGGTTGAATTGCATCCACATGAAAAAATGAAACAGTTATTGGAACAAGCACTGAAAAATTAATAAACACATACATGAAATGATTTTTGATCATGTCCCTGTTCGGGCGCCAAGTGTAGCGTTGCTCTTGGGGGACAAACAATAAAAAGAATTGTTACTTTTTTTTTAATGTCGAAAAAGTGAATATTTTGGTGGGCCACTTGGCAACAGAATCAGAGATTTATTACGCTATTATAATAACATACGTTGACCATTAAATACCTGAATAAGAGCAGCATATTGATATATATATATATATTTGAGATCGCTCAGAAGAAACATTATCATTTCTGTGCATTTTTATAGTCGCGATACAGTCATACCCGGAACAACACTAAGGGACCAGAAGATTTATAGACTTTAAAAGAAATGCAGCACTACACAATTAAAAAAAATTGGTTCAGAAATAATAGGAAAACGATAATGTTCCTTCTGCCTCATGCTGCGTTCGGCCCATCAGCGTGATCGTAATTTCTGATGATGAAGTAACACAAAATAATTAAGTTAAGTAAATGAGGAGATGGACTCATCAAGGTTAATTTACGAAAATAAGCACACTTATCTTTAACACACGTTTTTTTTAATGCTACATACCTTTTCATATTAAATTACAATAGATGACCATTGTGGTTAAATACTTTATACATAACAGTCAAAATGTCCTCTTGATGCTGTCTGTTCGATATCAGTTACTAGAAACTACATCTTTTCTAATTGTAAAAAATAACAATTAGCATATTCACTCAATATTTTCACATCAAATATAAAATACAGTTGTAGAACGCAGCAAGTCCACGTCCGCCTCTCATGGAATACAAACAGTAAAAGGTGAGGCGCCAAAAGCCTCATTTATCTTGAAATAACAGAATTCTTTTTTATACCATTAATCGATACATGTACATAGAGATTTACTGGCACCGCGCAAGAATGACAAAGATAAAGAATAATGGATTCTGTCGCTGCTATGCGATGGTTCATTTCGTTTACTTTACAATTGTTCGATAACTTTAGGCCAACAGGCGTTTACTATTAAGCGTATATTAATGTTTGTGAGGCGAAAATTACTAATATTAAAATGGTCAATGTGAATATCGAAGGGATACAGCAAACCTGCACTGGTGCATCGGAATCTAATACTGGTCTCCCAGGAGCCACTCAAAGCCCAAACTCTTAGATGATTAACTCTTCTTGTACTGAAGTCGGCAGTCCGTTTTGTATTCAATCCCGATGCATTTCTGTGTTTCATGGTCAATGTGAAGGTCCAAGGGATACAGTAAACCTGCACTGGTGCATCGGAATCTAATACTGGTCTCCCAGGAGCTGCTCAACCCACAAAATCTTAGAAAATTCTCTCTCCTTGTACTTTAGTCGGAATTGTCCCCTTTGTATACAATTTCGATGCAATATCTGTGTTTGCTGGTCAATAAAAAGGTCCAAGGTATACAGTAAACCTGCACTGGTGCATCGGAATCTAATAGTGGTCTCCCAGGACTCGCTCAAAGCACAAACCCTTCGAAGATTCACTCTTCTTGTAATTAAGTCGGCATTGTCCCTCTTGTATTCAATCCCGAGCAATTTCTGTGTTTCATGCTCAATGTGAAGGTCCAATGGCTACAGAAAATCTGCACTGGTGCATCGGAATCTAATACTGGTCTCCCAGGAGTCGCTCAAAGCACAAACCCTTAAAAGATTAACTCTTCTAGCACTTAAGTTCTCATTGTCCTTTTTGTATTCAATCCCGATGCATTTTCTATGTTTCATGGTCAATGTGAAGGTCGAAGGGATACAGTAAACGTGCACTGGTGCATCGGAATCTAATATTGGTCTCCCAGGAGCCGCTCAAAGCACAAAGTCTTAGATGATGAACTCTTCTTGTACTTAAGCCGGCAGTCCCATTTGTATTTAATCCCGATACAATTTCTGTGTTTCATGGTCAATGTGAAGGTCCTAGGGATACAGTAAACCTGCACTGGTGCATCAGAATCTAATACTGGTCTCCCAGGAACAGCTCAAAGCACAAACCGTTCGAAGATTCACTCTTCTTGTACTTAAGTCGGCATTGTCCAACTTGTATTCAATTCCGAGCAATTTCTGTGTTTCATGGTCAATGTGAAGGTCCAAGGGATACAGTAAACCTGCACTGGTGCATCGGAATCTAACACTGGTCTCCCATTAGCCGCTCAAACCACAAACCCTTAAAAGATTCACTCGTCTTGTACTTAAATCGGCATTGTGCATATTGTATTCATCCCCGATGCGATTTCTTTGTTTCATGGTCAATGTGAAGGTCCAAGGGATACAGTTAAACTGCACAGGTGCATCGTAATCTAATACTGGACACTCAGGAACCGCTCAAATCCCTAACTCTTAGAGGATTCACTCTTCTTGTACTTATGTCGTTATCAACCCTTTTGTATTCAATCCCGATTCAATTTTTGTGTTTCATGGTCAAGTTGAAGGTCCAAGGTATACAGTAAACCAGCACTGGTGGTTCGGAATCTAATACTGGTCTCCCAGGAACCGTTCCAAGCACAAACCGTTCGAGGATTCACACTTCTTGTACTTAAGTCGGCATTGTCCCTCTTGTTTTCAATCCCGAGCAATTTCTGTGTTTCATGGTCAATGCGAAGGTCCAAGGGATACAGTAAACCTGCACTGGTCCATCGGAATCTTATACTGGACACCCAGGAGCCGCTCAAAGCTCAAACTCTTAGAAGATTCACTCTTCTTGTACTTCAGTCGGCATTGACCCTTATGTATTCCATCCCGATGCTATTTCTGTGTTTCATGGTCAATGTGAAGGTCCAAGGGATACAGTAAACCTGCACTGGTGCATCGGATTAGAACACTGGTCTCCGAGGAGGCGCTCAAAGCACTAACTCTTAGAAAATTCACTCTTCTTGTACTATAGTTTAATATCGAGTATCTTGTATTCAATCCCGATGCAGTTTCTGTGTTTCATGGTCAATGTGAACGTCCAATGGATACAGTAAACCTGCACTGGTGCATCGGAATCTAATACTGGTCTCCCAGGAGACGCTCAAAGCACAATCCCTTAGAAGATTCACTCTTCTTGTTCTTAAGTCGCCATTGTCCTTTTGTATTCAATCCCGATGCAATTACTGTGTTTCATGGTCAATTTGAAGGTCCAAGGGATACAGTAAACCTGCACTGGTGCATCGGAATCTATTACTGGTCTCCCAGGAGCTGTTCAAAACACAAACTCTTAGATGATTAACTCTTCTTGTACATAAGTAGGCTGTCCCTTTTCTATTCAATCCCGATGCAATTTCTGTGTATCATGGTAAATGTGAAGGTCCAAGCGATATAGTAAACCTGCACTGGCGCATCGGAATCTAATACTGATCTCCCATGAGCCGCTCAAAGCACAAACTCTTAGAATATTAACTCATCTTGTACTTAAGACTGCATTGGCATTTTGTATTCAATCCCGATGATATATCTGTGTTTCATGGTCAATGTGAAGGTCCAAGGGATACAGTAAACCTGCACCTGTGCATCGCAATCTAATACAGGTGTCCCAGGAGCCGCCTCAAGCACGAACCCTAAGAAGATTCACTCTTCTTTTACTTATGTCGGCATTGTCCCTTTTGTTTTCAATCGCGATGAGATTTCTGTGCTTCATGGTCAATGTGAAGGTGCAAGGGATACAGTAAACCTGCACTGGTGCATCGGAATCTTATACTGGTCTCCCAGGAGCCGCTCAATACACAAACTCTTAGAGTATTAACTCTTCTCGTACTTAAGGCGGCATTGTGCATTTTGTATTCAATCCCGATGCAATTTCTGTGTTTCTTGGTCAATGAGAAGGTCCAAGGGAGAGATTAAATCTGCACTGGTGCATCGGCATCTAATACTGGTATCCCAGGAGCCGCTCAAAGCTCAAACTCTGAAGAGATACATTCTTCTTGTACTTAAGTCGGCATTGCCCCTTTTGTATAGATTCCCGATGCAAGATCTGTGCTTCATGATCAGTGTGATGGACCATGGGATACAGTAAATCTGCACTGGTGCATCGGAACCAAATAATGGTCTCCCAAGAGCCGCTCAAAACACAAACTCTTAGAAGATTAACTCCTCTTGTACTTAAGACGGCATTGTCTCCTTTGTATTCAATCCCGATGCTATTTCTGTGTTTCATGGTCAATGTGAAAGTCCAAGGGGGACAGTAAACCTGCACTCGTGCATCGGAATGTAATGCTGGTCTCCGAGGAGCCGCTCAAAGCACAAACTCTTAGAAAATTCACTCTTCTTGTAATTAAGTTGGCATTGTGCATTTTTTATTGAATTGGGATGCAATTTATGTGTTTCGTGGTCAATGGGAAGGTCTAAGGGATACAGTAAACCTGCACAGGTGCATCGGAATGTAATACTGGACAACCAGGAGCCGCTCAAAGCTCAAACTATTAGAAGATACACTCTTCTTTTACTTAAGTCGGCTTGACCCTTTTGTATTCAATCCCGATGCAATTTCTCTGTTTCATGTTCAATGTGAAGGTCCATGGGATACAGTAAACCCGCACTGATGCATCGGAATCTATTACTGGTCTCCTATAATCCGCTCAAACCACAAACCGTTAGAAGATTCACTCTCCTTGTACTTAAATCGGCATTGTGCATATTGTATTCATCCCCGATGCGATTTCTTTTTTTCATGGTCAATGTGAAGGTCCAAGGGATACAGTTAAACTGCACAGGTGCATCGTATTCTAATACTCTACACTCAGGAACCGCTCAAATCCCTAACTCTTAGAGGATTCACTCTTCTTGTACTTATGTCGTTATTTACCCTTTTGTATTCAATCCCGATTCAATTTCTGTGTTTCATGGTCAATGTGAAGGTCGAAGGTATACAGTAAACCAGCACTGGTGCATCAGAATCTGATACTGGTCTCCCAGGAACCGTTCCAAGCACAAACCGTTCGAGGATTCACTTTTCTTGTACTTAAGTCGGCATTGTCCCTCTTGTTTTCAATCCCGAGCAATTTCTGTGTTTCATGGTCTATGCGAAGGTCCAAGGGATACAGTAAACCTGCACAGGTCCATTGGAATCTTATACTGGACTCCCAGGAGCCGCTCAAAGCTCAAACTCTTAGAAGATTCACTCTTCTTGTACTTCAGTCGGCATTGTCCCTTACGTATTGCATCCCAATGCTATTTCTGTGTTTCATGGTCAATGTGAAGGTCCAAGGGATACAGTAAACCTGCACTGGTGCATTGGATTAGAACACTGGTCTCCGAGGAGGCGCTCAAAGCACTAACTCTTAAAAAATTCACTCTTCTTGTACTATAGTTTAATATTGTGTGTCTTGTATTCAATCCTGATGCAGTTTCTGTGTTTCATGGTCAATGTGACCGTCCAATGGATACAGTAAACCTGCACTCTTGCATCGGAATCTAATACTGGTCTCCCAGGAGACGCTCAAAGCACAATCCCTTAGAATATTCACTCTTCTTGTTCTTAAGTCGCCATTGTCCTTTTGTATTCAATCCCGATGCAATTTCTGTGTTTCATGGTCAATGTGAAGTTCCAAGGGATACAGTAAACCTGCACTGGTGCATCGGAAACTAATACCGGTCTCCCAGGAGCTGTTCAAAACAAAAACTCTTAGATGATTAACTCTTCTTGTACATAAGTAGGCTGTCCCTTTTCTATTCAATCCCGATGCAATTTCTGTGTATCATGGTAAATGTGATGGTCCAAGGGATATAGTAAACCTGCACTGGCGCATCGGAATCTAATACTGGTCTCCCATGAGCCGCTCAAAGCACAAACTCTTAGAATATTAACTCATCTTGTACTGAAGACCGCATTGTGCGTTTTGTATTCAATCCCGATCTAATATCTGTGTTTCATGGTCAATGTGAAGGACCAACCGATACAGTAAACCAGCACTGGTGCATCGGAATCTAATACTGGTCTCCCATGAGCCGCTCAAACCACAAACCCTTAGAAGATTCACTCTTCTTGTACTTAAGTCGGCATTGGCATTTTGTATTCAATCCCAATGATATATCTGTGTTTCATGGTCAATGTCAAGGTCCAAGGGATACAGTAAACCTGCACCTGTGCATCGCAATCTAACACTGGTGTCCCAGGAGCCGCTCAAAGCACAACCCTAAGAAGAATTACTCTTCTTTTACTTATGTCGGCATTGTCCCTTTTGTTCTCAATCACGATGAGATTTCTGTGCTTCATGGTCAATGTGAAGGTGCAAGGGATACAGTAAACCTGCACTGGTGCATCGGAATCTTATACTGGTCTCCCAGGAGCCGCTCAATACACAAACTCTTAGAGAATTAACTCTTCTCGTAGTTAAGGCGGCATTGTGCATTTTGTATTCAATCCCGATGCAATTTCTGTGTGTCTTGGTCAATAAGAAGGTCCAAGGGAGAGATTAAATCTGCACTGGTGCATCGGAATCTAATACTGGTATCCCAAGAGCCGTTCCAAGCACAAACCGTTCGAGGATTCACTCTTTTTGTACTTAAGTCGGCATTGTCAGTCTTGTTTTCGATCCCAAGCAATTTCTGTGTTTCATGGTCAATGCGAAGGTCCAAGGGATACAGTAAACCTGCACAGGTCCATCGGAAACTTAAACTGGACACCCAGGAGCCGCTCAAAGCTCAAACTCTTAGAAGATTCACTCTTCTTGTACCTCAGTCGGCATTGTCCCTTATGTATTCCATCCCGATGCTATTTCTGTGTTTCATGGTCAATGTGAAGGTCCAAGGGATACGGTAAACCTGCACTGGTGCATCGGATTAGAACACTGGTCTCCGAGGAGGCGCTCAAAGCACTAACTCTTAGAAAATTCACTTTTCTTGTACTATAGTTTAATATTGTGTATCTTATATTCAATCCCGATGCAGTTTCTGTGTTTCATGGTCAATGTGAGCGTCCAATGGATACAGTAAACCTGCACTGGTGCATCGGAATCTAATACTGGTCTCCCAGGAGACGCTCAAAGCACAATTCCTTAGAAGATTCACTCTTCTTGTTCTTAAGTCGCCATTGTCCTTTTGTATTCAATCCCGATGCGATTTCTGTGTTTCATGGTCAATGTGAAGGTCCAAGGGATACAGTAAACCTGCACTGGTTCATGGAATCTAATACTGGTCTCCCAGGAGCTGTTCAAAACACAGACTCTTAGATGATTAACTCTTCTTGTACATAAGTAGGCTGTCCCTTTTCTATTCAATCCCGATGTAAGTTCTGTGTATCATGGTAAATGTGAAGGCCCAAGGGATATAGTAAACCTGCACTGGCGCATCGGAATCTAATACTGGTCTCCCATGAGCCGCCCAATACACAAACTCTAAGGATATTAACTCATCTTGTACTTAAGACGGCATTGTGCGTTTTGTATTCAATCCCGATCTAATATCTGTGTTTCATGGTCAATGTGAAGGACCAACCGATACAGTAAACCTGCACTGGTGCATCGGAATCTAATACTGGTCTCCCATGAGCCGCTCAAACCACAAACCCTTAGAAGATTCACTCTTCTTGTACTTAAGTCGGCATTGGCATTTTGTATTCAATCCCGATGATATATCTGTGTTTCATGGTCAATGTGAAGGTCCAAGGGATACAGTAAACTTGCACCTGTGCATCGCAATCTAATACTGGTGTCCCAGGAGCGCTCAAAGCACAAACCCTAAGAAGATTCACTCTTCTTTTACTTATTTCGGCATTGTCCCTTTTGTTCTTAATCCCGATGAGTTTTCTGGGCTTCATGGTCAATGCGAAGGTGCAAGGGATACAGTAAACCTGCACTGGTGCATCGGAATCTTATGCTGGTCTCCCAGGAGCTGCTCAATACACAAACTCTTAGAGTATTAACTCTTCTCTTACTTAAGGCGGCATTGTGCATTTTGTATTCAATCTCGATGCAATTTCTGTGTTTCTTGGTCAATGAGAAGATCCAAGGGAGAGATTAAATCTGCACTGGTGCATCGGAATCTAATACTGGTATCCCAGGAGCCGCTCAAAGCACAAATTCTGAAGAGATTCTTTCTTCTTGTACATAAGTAGGCATTGCCCCTTTTGTATAGAATCCCGATGCAATATCTGTGCTTCATGATCAGTGTGATGGACCAATTGATACAGTAAACCTGCACTGGTGCATCGAAACCAAATAATGGTCTCCCAAGAGCCGCTCAAACCACAAACTCTTAGAAGATTCACTCCTCTTGTACTTAAGACGGCATTGTCTCTTTTGTATTCAATCCCGATGCTATTTCTGTGTTTCATGGTCAATGCGAAAGTCCAAGGGATACAGTAAACCTGCACTGGTGCATCGGAATGTAATTCTGGTCTCCGAGGAGCCGCTCTAAGCACAAACTCTTAGAAAATTCACTCTTCTTGTAATTAAGTTGACATTGTGCATTTTGTATTGAATTGCGATGCAATTTATGTGTTTCGTGGTCAATGGGAAGGTCTAAGGGATACAGTAAACCTGCACAGGTGCATCGGAATGTAATACTGGACACCAAGGAGCCGCTCAAAGCTCAAACTATTAGAAGATACACTCTTCTTTTACTTAAGTCGGCTTGACCCTTTTGTATTCAATCCCGATGCAATTTCGCTGTTTCATGTTCAATGTGAAGGTCCATGGGATACAGTAAACCCGCACTGATGCATCGGAATCTGTTACTGGTCTCCTATAATCCGCTCAAACCACAAACCCTTAGAAGATTCACTCTTCTTGTACTTAAATCGGCATTGTGCATATTGTATTCATCCCCAATGCAATTTCTTTGTTTCATGGTCAATGTGAAGGTCCAAGGGATACAGTTAAACTGCACCTGTGCATCGTAATCTAATACTGGACACTCAGGAACCGCTCAAATCCCTAACTCTTAGAGGATTCACTCTTCTTGTACTTATGTCGTTATTAACCCTTTTGTATTCAATCCCGATTCAATTTCTGTGTTTCATGGTCAATGTGAAGGTCCAAGGTATACAGTAAACGAGCACTGGTGCTTCGGAATCTAATACTGGACACCCAGGAGCCGCTCAAAGCACAAACTCTTAGAAAATTAACTCATCTTGAACTTAAGTTGGCATTGTGCGTTTTGTATTCTATCCCGATCCAATTTCTGTGTATCATGGTCAATGTGAAGGTTCAAGGGATACAGTTAACCTGCGTTGGTGCATCAGAATCTAATGCTGGTATCCCAGGAGCCGCTCAAGCTATAATCTCTGAAGAGATTCACTCTTCTTAGACTTATGTCGGTATTGTCCCATTTGTATTCAATCCTGACGCAATATCTGTGTTTCATGAACAATGTGATGGACCAAGGGATACAGAAAACCTGCACTGGTGCATCGGAATGTAATGCCGGACACGCAGGAGCCGCTCAAGACTCAAACGTTTAGAAGATGCACTCTTCTTGTACTTAAGTTGGCATTGTGCATTTTTTATTCAATCCCGGTGCAATATCTGTGTTTCATGGTCAATGTGAAGGTACAAGGGATACAGTAAACCTGCACTGATGCACCGGAATCTAATACTGGTCCCCCAGCAGCCTTTCAAAGCACGAACTCTTAGAAGATTCACTCTTCTTGTGTCTAAGTCGGCATTGTCCCTTTTGTACTCAATCCCGACGCAATTTCTGTGTTTCATGGTCAATGTGACGGTCCAAGGGATACAGTAAACCAGCACTGGTGCAATGGAATCAAATACTGGTCTCCCA
This sequence comes from Schistocerca serialis cubense, assembly GCF_023864345.2. NCBI lineage: Eukaryota > Metazoa > Arthropoda > Insecta > Orthoptera > Acrididae > Schistocerca > Schistocerca serialis. Next base: position 20,470,491 of record NC_064643.1, on the reverse strand, counting down.
GGAGCCGCTCAGAGCAGAAAGTCTTACAAGATTCACTCTTCTTGTACTTAAGTCGGCATTGTGCCTTATGTATTCATTCCTGGTGCAATTTCTGTGTTTCATGGTCAATGTGAAGGTACAAGGGATACATTAAACCTGCACCTGTGCATTGCAATCTAATACTGGTCTCCCAGGAGCCGCTCAAAGCACAAACCCTAAGAAGATTCACTCTTCTTGTACTTATGTCGGCATTGTCCCTTTTGTTCCCAATCCCGATGCGATTTCTGTGCTTCATGGTGAATGTGAAGGTCCAAGGGATACAGTAAACTATCACAGGCGCATCGGAATCTAACACTGGTCTTCCAGGAGCCGCTCAATACACAAACTCTTAGAATATTAACTCTTCTCGTACTTAAGGCGGCATTGTGGCTTTTGTATTCAATCCCGTTGCAATTTCTGTGTTTCTTGGTCAATGAGAAGGCCCAAGGGAGAGATTAAACCTGCACTGGTGCATCGGAATCTAATACTGGTATCCCAGGAGCCACTCAAAGCAAAAACTCTGAAGAGATTCATTCTTCTTGTACTTAAGTCGGCAATGTCCCTTTTGTATTCAATCCCGATGCAATATCTGTGCTTCATGATGAAAGTGATGGACCAAGGGATACAGTAAACCTACACTGGTGCATCGGAACCAAATACTGGTCTCCCAAGAGCCGCTCAAACACAAACTCTTAGAAAATTCACTCCTCTTGTACTTAAGATGGCATTGTCTCTTTTGTATTCAATCCCGATGCTATTTCTGTGTTTCATGGTCAATGTGAAAGTCCAAGGGATACAGTAAACCTGCACTGGTGCAACGGAATCAAATACTGGTCTACCAGGAGCCGCCCAGAGCAGAAACTCTTAGAAGATTCACTCTTCTTGTACTTAAGTCGGCATTGTGCATTATGTATTCAATCCCGAAGCAATTTCTGTGTGTCATGGTCAATGTGAAGGTCCAAGGGATACAGTAAACCTGCACTGGTGCATCGGAATCTAATAGTGGTCTCCGAGGAGCCGCTCAAAGCACAAACTCTTTGAAAATTCACTCTTCTTGCACTTAAGTTGGCATTGTGCATCTTGTATTAAATCACGATGCAATTACTGTATTTCATGGGCAATGTGAAGGTCCAAGGGATACAATAAACCTGCACCTGTGCATCGCAATCTAATACTGGTTTCCGAGGAGCCGCTCAAAGCAGAAACCCTTAGAAGATTCACTCTTCTTGTACTTATGTCGGCATTGTCTTTTCTGTACTCAATCTCGATGCGATTTCTGTATATCATGGTCAATGTGAATGTCCAAGGGATACAGTAAACCAGCACTTTTGCATCCGAATCTAATACTGGTCTCCCAGGAGCCGCTCAAATCACAATCTCTTAGAAGATTCATTCTTGTACTTAAGTCGGCATTGACCCATTTGTATTCAATCCCGATGCAATTTCTGTGTTTCATGGTCAATGGAAAGGTCCAAGGGATACAGTAAACCTGCAATGGTGCATCGGGATCTTATTCTGGTCTCCCAGGAGCCGCTCAATACACAAAATCTTAGAATATTAACTCTTCTTGTACTTAAGGCGGCAATGTGCCTTTTGTATTCAATGCCGATGCAATTTCAGTGTTTCATGGTCAATGTGAAGGTCCAAGGGATACAGGTAAGCAGGGCTGGTGCATCGAAATCTAACACTGGTCTCCCAGGAGCCGCTCAAAGCACAAACTCTTAGAAGATTCACCATTCTTGTACTTAAGTCGGCATTGTCCCTTTTGTATTCAATCGCGATGCACTTTCTGTGTTTCATGGTCAATGTGAAGGACCAAGTGATACAGTAAACCTGCACTGGTGCATCGGAATCTAACACTGGTATCCCAGGAGCCGCTCAAACCACATACTCTTAGAAGATTCACTTTTCTTGTAATAAAGTCGGCATCGTGAATAATGTATTCAATCCCGAAGCAATTTCTGTGTGTCGTGGTCAATGTGAATGTCCAAGGGATACAGTAAACCAACACTGGTGCATCGGAATCTAATACTGGTCTCCCATGAGTCGCTCAAACCACAAACCCTTAGAAGATTCAGTCTGCATGTACTTAATTCGGCATTGGCATTTTGTATTCAATCCCGATGCTATTTCTGTGTTTCATGGTCAATGTGAAGGTCCAAGGGATACTGTAAACCTACAGTGGTGCATCGGAATGTAATACTGGTCTCCGAGGAGCCGCTCAAAACACAAACTCTTTGAAAAATCACTCTTCTTGCACTTAAGTTGGCATTGTGCATTTTGTATTCAATCCCGATGCAATATCTGTGTTTCATAGTCAATGTGAAGGTCCATGGGATACAGTAAAATTGCACTTGTGCATCGCAATCTAATACTGGTCTCCCAGGAGCCGCTCAATGCACAAACCCTTTGAAGATTCACTCTTCTTGTACTTATGTCCGCATTGTCGCTTTTGTTCTCAATCCCGATGCGATTTCTGTGTTTCATGGTCAATGTGATGGTCCAAGGGATACAGTAAATCAGCACTGATGCATCGGAATCTAACACTGATATCCCAGGAGCCGCTCAAACCACAAACTCTTAGAAGATTCACTTTTCTTGTACTAAAGTCGGCATCGTGAATAATGTATTCAATCCCGAAGCAATTTCTGTGTACGTGGTCAATGTGAATGTCCAAGGGATACAGTAAACCAGCACTGGTGCATCGGAATCTAATACCGGTCTCCCATGAGTCGCTCAAACCACAAACCCTTAGTAGATTCACTCTTCTTGTACTTAATTCGGCATTGGCATTTTGTATTCGATCCCTAAGCTATTTCTGTGTTTCATGGTCAATGTGAAGGTCCAAGGGATACTGTAAACCTTCACTGGTGCATCGGAATGTAATACAGGTCTCCGAGGAGCCGCTCAAAACACAAACTCTTTGAAAAATCACTCTTCTTGCACTTAAGTCGGCATTGACCCATTTGTATTCAATCCCGATCCAATTTCTGTGTTTCATGGTGAATGTGAAGGTCGAAGGGTTACAGTAAACCTGCACCGGTGCATCGGAAACTTATACTGGTCTTCCAGGAGCCGCTCAACACACAAACTCTTAGAATATTAACTCTTCTTGTACTTAGGGAGGCATTGTGCTTTTTCACTCAATCCCGATTCAATTTCTGTAATTGTTGGACAATGAGAAGGTCCAAAGGAGAGATTAAACCTGCACTGGTGCATCGGAATCTCATACCAGTATCCCAGGAGCCGCTCAAAGCACAAACTCTGAGGAGATTCATTCATCTTGTACTTAAGTCAGCATTGTCCCTTTTGTATTCAATCCCGATGCAATATCTGTGCTTCATGATCAATGTGATGGACCTAGGGATACAGTAATCCTGCACTGGTGCATCGGAACCTAATATTGGTCTCTCAAGAGCCGCTCAAGTAGCAAACTCTTAGAAGATTCACTCCTCTTGTACTTAAGTCGGCATTGTCTCTTTTGTATTCAATCCCAATTCAATTTCTGTGTTTCATGGTCAATGTGAAGGTCCAATTGATATAGTAAACCTGCACTGGTGCATCGGAATCTAACACTGGTCACCAAGGATCCGCTCTAACCACAAACTCTTAGAAAATTCACTCTTCTTGTACTTAAGTCGGCATTGTCCCTTTTGTATTCAATCCCGATGCAATGACTGTGTTTCATGGTCAATAGGAAAGTCCAAGGGATACCGTAAACCGACACTGGTGTAACGGATTCAAATACTGGTCTCCCAGCAGCCGATCAGAGCAGAAACCCTTAGAAGATTCACGCTTCTTGTACTTAAGTCGGCATTGTCCCTTATATATTCAATCCCGAAGCAATTTCTGTCGGTCATGGTCAATGTAAAGGTCTAAGGGATACAGCAAACCAGCACTGGTGCATCGGAATCTAATACTGGTCTCCCATGAGCCGCTCAAACCACAAACCCTTAGAAGATTCACTCTTCTAATACTTAAGTCGACATTGGCATTTTGTATTCAATCCCGATGCTATTTCTGTGTTTCATGGTCAATTTGAAGATCCAAGGGATACAGAAAACCAGCACTGGTGCATCGGAATCTAATACTGGTTTCCGAGGAGCTGCTCAAAACACAAAATCTTTGAAAATTCACTCTTCTTGCACTTAAGTTAGCATTGTGCATTTTGTATTCAATCCCGATGCAATTTCTGTGTTTCATGGTCAATGTGAAGGGCCAAGGGATACAGTAAACCTGCACTTGTGCATCGCAATCTAATACTGGTCTCCCAGGAGCCGCTCAATGCACAAACCCTTTGAAGATTCACTCTTCTTGTACTTATGTCGGCATTGTCCCTTTTGTTCTCAATACCGATGCGATTTCTGTGTTTCATATTCAATGTGAAGGTCCAAGGGATACAGTAAACCAGCACTGGTGCATCGGAATCTAATACTGGTCTCCGAGGAGCTGCTCAAAACACAAAATCTTTGAAAATTCACTCTTCTTGCACTTAAGTTGGCATTGTGCATTTTGTATTCAATCCCGATGCAATTTCTGTGTTTCATGGTCATTGTGAAGTTCTAAGGGATACAGCAAACCAGCACTGGTGCATCGGAATCTAATACTGGTCTCCCATGAGCCGCTCAAACCACAAACCCTTAGAAGATTCACTCTTCTAATACTTAAGTCGACATTGGCATTTTGTATTCAATCCCGTGCTATTTCTGTGTTTCATGGTCAATTTGAAGGTCCAAGGGATACAGTAAACCAGCACTGGTGCATCGGAATCTAATACTGGTCTCCGAGGAGCTGCTCAAAACACAAAATCTTTGAAAATTCACTCTTCTTGCACTTAAGTTGGCATTGTGCATTTTGTATTCAATCCCGATGCAATTTCTGTGTTTCATGGTCAATGTGAAGGTCCAAGTGATATTGTAAACCTGCACTGGTGCATCGGAATGTAATACTGGTCTCCGAGGAGCCGCTCAAAACACAAACTCTTTGAAAAATCACTCTTCTTGCACTTAAGTCGGCATTGACCCATTTGTATTCAATCCCGAATCAATTTCTGTGTTTCATGGTGAATGTGAAGGTCGAAGGGTTACAGTAAACCTGCACCGGTGCATTGGAAACTTATACTGGTCTCTCAGGAGCCGCTCAACACACAAACTCTTAGAATATTAACTCTTCTTGTACTTAAGGCGGCATTGTGCTTTTTTATTCAATCCCGATTCAATTTCTGTGTTTATTGGTCAATGTGAAGGTCCAAAGGAGAGATTAAACCTGCACTGGTGCATCGGAATCTAATACCGGTATCCCAGGAGCCGCTCAACGCACAAACTCTGAAGAGATTCATTCATCTTGTACTTAAGTCAGCATTGTCCCTTTTGTATTCAATCCCGATGCAATATCTGTGCTTCATGATCAATGTGATGGACCAAGGTATACAGTAATCCTGCACTGGTGCATCGGAACCTAATACTGGTCTCCCAAGAGCCGCCCAAAACGCAAACTCTTAGAAGGTTCACTCCTCTTGTACTTAAGTCGGCATTGTCTCTTTTGTATTTAATCCCGATTCAATTTCTGTGTTTCAGGGTCAATGTGAAGGTCCAAGTGATACAGTAAACCAGCACTGGTGCATCGGAATCTAACACTGGTCACCAAGGAGCCGCTCTAACCACAAACTCTTAGAAAATTCACTCTTCTTGTGCTTAAGTCGGCATTGTCCCTTTTGTATTCAATCCCGATGCAATTTCTGTGTTTCATGGTCAATGTGAAGGGCCAAGGGATACAGTAAACCTGCACTTGTGCATCGCAATCTAATACTGGTCTCCCAGGAGCCGCTCAATGCACAAACCCTTTGAAGATTCACTCTTCTTGTACTTATGTCGGCATTGTCCCTTTTGTTCTCAATACCGATGCGATTTCTGTGTTTCATATTCAATGTGAAGGTCCAAGGGACACAGTAAACCTGCACTTGTGCATCGCAATCTAATACTGGTCTCCCAGGAGCCGCTCAATGCACAAACCCTTTGAAGATTCACATTTCTTGTACTTATGTCGGCATTGTCCCTTTTGTTCTCAATACCGATGCGATTTCTGTGTTTCATATTCAATGTGAAGGTCCAAGGGATACAGTAAACCAGCACTGGTGCATCGGAATCTAATACTGGTCTCCGAGGAGCTGCTCAAAACACAAAATCTTTGAAAATTCACTCTTCTTGCACTTAAGTTGGCATTGTGCATTTTGTATTCAATCCCGATGCAATTTCTGTGTTTCATGGTCAATGTGAAGTTCTAAGGGATACAGCAAACCAGCACTGGTGCATCGGAATCTAATACTGGTCTCCCACGAGTCGCTCAAACCACAAACACTTAGAAGATTCACTCTTCTAATACTTAAGTCGACATTGGCATTTTTTTATTCAATCCCGTGCTATTTCTGTGTTTCATGGTCAATGTGAAGGTCCAAGGTATACAGTAAACCAGCACTGGTGCATCGGAATCTAATACTGGACACCCAGGAGCCGCTCAAAGCACAAACTCTTAGAAAATTAACTCATCTTGAACTTAAGTTGGCATTGTGCGTTTTGTATTCTATCCCGATCCAATTTCTGTGTATCATGGTCAATGTGAAGGTTCAAGGGATACAGTTAACCTGCGTTGGTGCATCAGAATCTAATGCTGGTATCCCAGGAGCCGCTCAAGCTATAATCTCTGAAGAGATTCACTCTTCTTAGACTTATGTCGGTATTGTCCCATTTGTATTCAATCCTGACGCAATATCTGTGTTTCATGAACAATGTGATGGACCAAGGGATACAGTAAACCTGCACTGGTGCATCGGAATGTAATGCCGGACACGCAGGAGCCGCTCAAAACTCAAACGTTTAGAAGATGCACTCTTCTTGTACTTAAGTTGGCATTGTGCATTTTGTATTCAATCCCGGTGCAATATCTGTGTTTCATGGTCAATGTGAAGGTACAAGGGATACAGTAAACCTGCACTGATGCACCGGAATCTAATACTGGTCCCCCAGCAGCCTTTCAAAGCACGAACTCTTAGAAGATTCACTCTTCTTGTGTCTAAGTCGGCATTGTCCCTTTTGTACTCAATCCCGACGCAATTTCTGTGTTTCATGGTCAATGTGACGGTCCAAGGGATACAGTAAACCAGCACTGGTGCAACGGAATCAAATACTGGTCTCCCAGGAGCCGCTCAGAGCAGAAAGTCTTACAAGATTCACTCTTCTTGTACTTAAGTCGGCATTGTGCCTTATGTATTCATTCCTGGTGCAATTTCTGTGTTTCATGGTCAATGTGAAGGTACAAGGGATACATTAAACCTGCACCTGTGCATTGCAATCTAATACTGGTCTCCCAGGAGCCGCTCAAAGCACAAACCCTAAGAAGATTCACTCTTCTTGTACTTATGTCGGCATTGTCCCTTTTGTTCCCAATCCCGATGCGATTTCTGTGCTTCATGGTAAATGTGAAGGTCCAAGGGATACAGTAAACTATCACAGGCGCATCGGAATCTAACACTGGTCTTCCAGGAGCCGCTCAATACACAAACTCTTAGAATATTAACTCTTCTCGTACTTAAGGCGGCATTGTGGCTTTTGTATTCAATCCCGTTGCAATTTCTGTGTTTCTTGGTCAATGAGAAGGCCCAAGGGAGAGATTAAACCTGCACTGGTGCATCGGAATCTAATACTGGTATCCCAGGAGCCACTCAAAGCAAAAACTCTGAAGAGATTCATTCTTCTTGTACTTAAGTCGGCAATGTCCCTTTTGTATTCAATCCCGATGCAATATCTGTGCTTCATGATGAAAGTGATGGACCAAGGGATACAGTAAACCTACACTGGTGCATCGGAACCAAATACTGGTCTCCCAAGAGCCGCTCAAACACAAACTCTTAGAAAATTCACTCCTCTTGTACTTAAGATGGCATTGTCTCTTTTGTATTCAATCCCGATGCTATTTCTGTGTTTCATGGTCAATGTGAAGGTCCAAGGGATACAGTAAACCTGCACTGATGCATCGGAATCTAATAGTGGTCTCCGAGGAGCCGCCCAGAGCAGAAACTCTTAGAAGATTCACTCTTCTTGTACTTAAGTCGGCATTGTGCATTATGTATTCAATCCCGAAGCAATTTCTGTGTGTCATGGTCAATGTGAAGGTCCAAGGGATACAGTAAACCAGCACTGGTGCATCGGAATCTAATACTGGTTTCCCATGTGCCGCTCAAACCACAAACCCTTAGGAGTTTCACTCTTCTTGTACTTAAGTCGCCATTGGCATTTTGTATTCAATCCCGATGCTAGTTCTGTGTTTCATGGTCAATGTGAAGGTCCAAGGGATACAGTAAACCTGCACTGATGCATCGGAATCTAATAGTGGTCTCCGAGGAGCCGCTCAAAGCACAAACTCTTTGAAAATTCACTCTTCTTGCACTTAAGTTGGCATTGTGCATCTTGTATTAAATCACGATGCAATTACTGTATTTCATGGGCAATGTGAAGGTCCAAGGGATACAATAAACCTGCACCTGTGCATCGCAATCTAATACTGGTTTCCGAGGAGCCGCTCAAAGCAGAAACCCTTAGAAGATTCACTCTTCTTGTACTTATGTCGGCATTGTCTTTTCTGTACTCAATCTCGATGCGATTTCTGTATATCATGGTCAATGTGAATGTCCAAGGGATACAGTAAACCAGCACTTTTGCATCCGAATCTAATACTGGTCTCCCAGGAGCCGCTCAAATCACAATCTCTTAGAAGATTCATTCTTGTACTTAAGTCGGCATTGACCCATTTGTATTCAATCCCGATGCAATTTCTGTGTTTCATGGTCAATGGAAAGGTCCAAGGGATACAGTAAACCTGCAATGGTGCATCGGAATCTTATTCTGGTCTCCCAGGAGCCGCTGAATACACAAAATCTTAGAATATTAACTCTTCTTGTACTTAAGGCGGCAATGTGCCTTTTGTATTCAATGCCGATGCAATTTCAGTGTTTCATGGTCAATGTGAAGGTCCAAGGGATACAGGTAAGCAGGGCTGGTGCATCGAAATCTAACACTGGTCTCCCAGGAGCCGCTCAAAGCACAAACTCTTAGAAGATTCACCATTCTTGTACTTAAGTCGGCATTGTCCCTTTTGTATTCAATCGCGATGCACTTTCTGTGTTTCATGGTCAATGTGAAGGACCAAGTGATACAGTAAACCTGCACTGGTGCATCGGAATCTAACACTGGTATCCCAGGAGCCGCTCAAACCACATACTCTTAGAAGATTCACTTTTCTTGTAATAAAGTCGGCATCGTGAATAATGTATTCAATCCCGAAGCAATTTCTGTGTGTCGTGGTCAATGTGAATGTCCAAGGGATACAGTAAACAACCACTGGTGCATCGGAATCTAATACTGGTCTCCCATGAGTCGCTCAAACCACAAACCCTTAGAAGATTCAGTCTGCTTGTACTTAATTCGGCATTGGCATTTTGTATTCAATCCCGATGCTATTTCTGTGTTTCATGGTCAATGTGAAGGTCCAAGGGATACTGTAAACCTACAGTGGTGCATCGGAATGTAATACTGGTCTCCGAGGAGCCGCTCAAAACACAAACTCTTTGAAAAATCACTCTTCTTGCACTTAAGTTGGCATTGTGCATTTTGTATTCAATCCCGATGCAATATCTGTGTTTCATAGTCAATGTGAAGGTCCAAGGGATACAGTAAACCTGCACTTGTGCATCGCAATCTAATACTGGTCTCCCAGGAGCCGCTCAATGCACAAACCCTTTGAAGATTCACTCTTCTTGTACTTATGTCCGCATTGTCGCTTTTGTTCTCAATCCCGATGCGATTTCTGTGTTTCATGGTCAATGTGATGGTCCAAGGGATACAGTAAATCAGCACTGATGCATCGGAATCTAACACTGATATCCCAGGAGCCGCTCAAACCACAAACTCTTAGAAGATTCACTTTTCTTGTACTAAAGTCGGCATCGTGAATAATGTATTCAATCCCGAAGCAATTTCTGTGTACGTGGTCAATGTGAATGTCCAAGGGATACAGTAAACCAGCACTGGTGCATTGCAATCTAATACCGGTCTCCCATGAGTCGCTCAAACCACAAACCCTTAGTAGATTCACTCTTCTTGTACTTAATTCGGCATTGGCATTTTGTATTCGATCCCTAAGCTATTTCTGTGTTTCATGGTCAATGTGAAGGTCCAAGGGATACTGTAAACCTGCACTGGTGCATCGGAATGTAATACAGGTCTCCGAGGAGCCGCTCAAAACACAAACTCTTTGAAAAATCACTCTTCTTGCACTTAAGTCGGCATTGACCCATTTGTATTCAATCCCGATCCAATTTCTGTGTTTCATGGTGAATGTGAAGGTCGAAGGGTTACAGTAAACCTGCACCGGTGCATCGGAAACTTATACTGGTCTCCCAGGAGCCGCTCAACCCACAAACTCTTAGAATATTAACTCTTCTTGTACTTAGGGAGGCATTGTGCTTTTTCACTCAATCCCGATTCAATTTCTGTGTTTGTTGGACAATGAGAAGGTCCAAAGGAGAGATTAAACCTGCACTGATGCATCGGAATCTAATACCGGTATCCCAGGAGCCGCTCAAAGCACAAACTCTGAGGAGATTCATTCATCTTGTACTTAAGTCAGCATTGTCCCTTTTGTATTCAATCCCGATGCAATATCTGTGCTTCATGATCAATGTGATGGACCTAGGGATACAGTAATCCTGCACTGGTGCATCGGAACCTAATATTGGTCTCTCAAGAGCCGCTCAAGTCGCAAACTCTTAGAAGATTCACTCCTCTTGTACTTAAGTCGGCATTGTCTCTTTTGTATTCAATCCCGATTCAATTTCTGTGTTTCATGGTCAATGTGAAGGTCGAATTGATATAGTAAACCTGCACTGGTGCATCGGAATCTAACACTGGTCACCAAGAAGTCGCTCTAACCACAAACTCTTAGAAAATTCACTCTTCTTGTACTTAAGTCGGCATTGTCCCTTTTGTATTCAATCCCGATGCAATGACTGTGTTTCATGGTCAATGTGAAAGTCCAAGGGATACCGTAAACCGACACTGGTGTAACGGATTCAAATACTGGTCTCCCAGCAGCCGATCAGAGCAGAAACCCTTAGAAGATTCACTCTTGTTGTACTTAAGTCGGCATTGTCCCTTATATATTCAATCCCGAAGCAATTTCTGTGGGTCATGGTCAATGTAAAGGTCTAAGGGATACAGCAAACCAGCACTGGTGCATCGGAATCTAATACTGGTCGCCCATGAGCCGCTCAAACCACAAACCCTTAGAAGATTCACTCTTCTAATACTTAAGTCGACATTGGCATTTTTTATTCAATCCCGATGCTATTTCTGTGTTTCATGGTCAATTTGGAGGTCCAAGGGATACTGAAAACCAGCACTGGTGCATCGGAATCTAATACTGGTCTCCGAGGAGCTGCTCAAAACACAAAATCTTTGAAAATTCACTCTTCTTGCACTTAAGTTAGCATTGTGCATTTTGTATTCAATCCCGATGCAATTTCTGTGTTTCATGGTCAATGTGAAGGTCCAAGTGATATTGTAAACCTGCACTGGTGCATCGGAATGTAATACTGGTCTCCGAGGAGCCGCTCAAAACACAAAGTCTTTGAAAAATCACTCTTCTTGCACTTAAGTCGGCATTGACCCATTTGTATTCAATCCCGAATCAATTTCTGTGTTTCATGGTGAATGTGAAGGTCGAAGGGTTACAGTAAACCTGCACCGGTGCATTGGAAACTTATACTGGTCTCTCAGGAGCCGCTCAACACACAAACTCTTAGAATATTAACTCTTCTTGTACTTAAGGCGGCATTGTGCTTTTTTATTCAATCCCGATTCAATTTCTGTGTTTATTGGTCAATGTGAAGGTCCAAAGGAGAGATTAAACCTGCACTGGTGCATCGGAATCTAATACCGGTATCCCAGGAGCCGCTCAAAGCACAAACTCTGAAGAGATTCATTCATCTTGTACTTAAGTCAGCATTGTCCCTTTTGTATTCAATCCCGATGCAATATCTGTGCTTCATGATCAATGTGATGGACCAAGGGATACAGTAATCCTGCACTGGTGCATCGGAACCTAATACTGGTCTCCCAAGAGCCGCCCAAAACGCAAACTCTTAGAAGGTTCACTCCTTTTGTACTTAAGTCGGCATTGTCTCTTTTGTATTCAATCCCGATGCGATTTCTGTGTTTCATATTCAATGTGAAGGGCCAAGGGATACAGTAAACCTGCACTTGTGCATCGCAATCTAATACTGGTCTCCCAGGAGCCGCTCAATGCACAAACCCTTTGAAGATTCACTCTTCTTGTACTTATGTCGGCATTGTCCCTTTTGTTCTCAATACCGATGTGATTTCTGTGTTTCATATTCAATGTGAAGGTCCAAGGGATACAGTAAACCAGCACTGGTGCATCGGAATCTAATACTGGTCTCCGAGGAGCTGCTCAAAACACAAAATCTTTGAAAATTCACTCTTCTTGCACTTAAGTTGGCATTGTGCATTTTGTATTCAATCCCGATGCAATTTCTGTGTTTCATGGTCAATGTGAAGTTCTAAGGGATACAGCAAACCAGCACTGGTGCATCGGAATCTGATACTGGTCTCCCACGAGCCGCTCAAACCACAAACACTTAGAAGATTCACTCTTCTAATACTTAAGTCGACATTGGCATTTTGTATTCAATCCCGTGCTATTTCTGTGTTTCATGGTCAATGTGAAGGTCCAAGGTATACAGTAAACCAGCACTGGTGCATCGGAATCTAATACTGGACACCCAGGAGTCGCTCAAAGCACAAACTCTTAGAAAATTAACTCATCTTGAACTTAAGTTGGCATTGTGCGTTTTGTATTCTATCCCGATCCAATTTCTGTGTATCATGGTCAATGTGAAGGTTCAAGGGATACAGTTAACCTGCGTTGGTGCATCAGAATCTAATGCTGGTATCCCAGGAGCCGCTCAAGCTATAATCTCTGAAGAGATTCACTCTTCTTAGACTTATGTCGGTATTGTCCCATTTGTATTCAATCCTGACGCAATATCTGTGTTTCATGAACAATGTGATGGACCAAGGGATACAGTAAACCTGCACTGGTGCATCGGAATGTAATGCCGGACACGCAGGAGCCGCTCAAAACTCAAACGTTTAGAAGATGGACTCTTCTTGTACTTAAGTTGGCATTGTGCATTTTGTATTCAATCCCGGTGCAATATCTGTGTTTCATGGTCAATGTGAAGGTACAAGGGATACAGTAAACCTGCACTGATGCACCGGAATCTAATACTGGTCCCCCAGCAGCCTTTCAAAGCACGAACTCTTAGAAGATTCACTCTTCTTGTGTCTAAGTCGGCATTGTCCCTTTTGTACTCAATCCCGACGCAATTTCTGTGTTTCATGGTCAATGTGACGGTCCAAGGGATACAGTAAACCAGCACTGGTGCAACGGAATCAAATACTGGTCTCCCAGGAGCCGCTCAGAGCAGAAAGTCTTACAAGATACACTCTTCTTGTACTTAAGTCGGCATTGTGCCTTATGTATTCATTCCTGGTGCAATTTCTGTGTTTCATGGTCAATGTGAAGGTACAAGGGATACATTAAACCTGCACCTGTGCATTGCAATCTAATACTGGTCTCCCAGGAGCCGCTCAAAGCACAAACCCTAAGAAGATTCACTCTTCTTGTACTTATGTCGGCATTGTCCCTTTTGTTCCCAATCCCGATGCGATTTCTGTGCTTCATGGTAAATGTGAAGGTCCAAGGGATACAGCAAACTATCACAGGCGCATCGGAATCTAACACTGGTCTTCCAGGAGCCGCTCAATACACAAACTCTTAGAATATTAACTCTTCTCGTACTTAAGGCGGCATTGTGGCTTTTGTATTCAATCCCGTTGCAATTTCTGTGTTTCTTGGTCAATGAGAAGGCCCAAGGGAGAGATTAAACCTGCACTGGTGCATCGGAATCTAATACTGGTATCCCAGGAGCCACTCAAAGCAAAAACTCTGAAGAGATTCATTCTTCTTGTACTTAAGTCGGCAATGTCCCTTTTGTATTCAATCCCGATGCAATATCTGTGCTTCATGATGAAAGTGATGGACCAAGGGATACAGTAAACCTACACTGGTACATCGGAACCAAATACTGGTCTCCCAAGAGCCGCTCAAACACAAACTCTTAGAAAATTCACTCCTCTTGTACTTAAGATGGCATTGTCTCTTTTGTATTCAATCCCGATGCTATTTCTGTGTTTCATGGTCAATGTGAAAGTCCAAGGGATACAGTAAACCTGCACTGGTGCAACGGAATCAAATACTGGTCTACCAGGAGCCGCCCAGAGCAGAAACTCTTAGAAGATTCACTCTTCTTGTACTTAAGTCGGCATTGTGCATTATGTATTCAATCCCGAAGCAATTTCTGTGTGTCATGGTCAATGTGAAGGTCCAAGGGATACAGTAAACCAGCACTGGTGCATCGGAATCTAATACTGGTTTCCCATGTGCCGCTCAAACCACAAACCCTTAGGAGTTTCACTCTTCTTGTACTTAAGTCGCCATTGGCATTTTGTATTCAATCCCGATGCTAGTTCTGTGTTTCATGGTCAATGTGAAGGTCCAAGGGATACAGTAAACCTGCACTGGTGCATCGGAATCTAATAGTGGTCTCCGAGGAGCCGCTCAAAGCACAAACTCTTTGAAAATTCACTCTTCTTGCACTTAAGTTGGCATTGTGCATCTTGTATTAAATCACGATGCAATTACTGTATTTCATGGGCAATGTGAAGGTCCAAGGGATACAATAAACCTGCACCTGTGCATCGCAATCTAATACTGGTTTCCGAGGAGCCGCTCAAAGCAGAAACCCTTAGAAGATTCACTCTTCTTGTACTTATGTCGGCATTGTCTTTTCTGTACTCAATCTCGATGCGATTTCTGTATATCATGGTCAATGTGAATGTCCAAGGGATACAGTAAACCAGCACTTTTGCATCCGAATCTAATACTGGTCTCCCAGGAGCCGCTCAAATCACAATCTCTTAGAAGATTCATTCTTGTACTTAAGTCGGCATTGACCCATTTGTATTCAATCCCGATGCAATTTCTGTATTTCATGGTCAATGGAAAGGTCCAAGGGATACAGTAAACCTGCAATGGTGCATCGGAATCTTATTCTGGTCTCCCAGGAGCCGCTCAATACACAAAATCTTAGAATATTAACTCTTCTTGTACTTAAGGCGGCAATGTGCCTTTTGTATTCAATGCTGATGCAATTTCAGTGTTTCATGGTCAATGTGAAGGTCCAAGGGATACAGGTAAGCAGGGCTGGTGCATCGAAATCTAACACTGGTCTCCCAGGAGCCGCTCAAAGCACAAACTCTTAGAAGATTCACCATTCTTGTACTTAAGTCGGCATTGTCACTTTTGTATTCAATCGCGATGCACTTTCTGTGTTTCATGGTCAATGTGAAGGACCAAGTGATACAGTAAACCTGCACTGGTGCATCGGAATATAACACTGGTATCCCAGGAGCCGCTCAAACCACATACTCTTAGAAGATTCACTTTTCTTGTAATAAAGTCGGCATCGTGAATAATGTATTCAATCCCGAAGCAATTTCTGTGTGTCGTGGTCAATGTGAATGTCCAAGGGATACAGTAAACCAACACTGGTGCATAGGAATCTAATACTGGTCTCCCATGAGTCGCTCAAACCACAAACCCTTAGAAGATTCAGTCTGCTTGTACTTAATTCGGCATTGGCATTTTGTATTCAATCCCGATGCTATTTCTGTGTTTCATGGTCAATGTGAAGGTCCAAGGGATACTGTAAACCTACAGTGGTGCATCGGAATGTAATACTGGTCTCCGAGGAGCCGCTCAAAACACAAACTCTTTGAAAAATCACTCTTCTTGCACTTAAGTTGGCATTGTGCATTTTGTATTCAATCCCGATGCAATATCTGTGTTTCATAGTCAATGTGAAGGTCCAAGGGATACAGTAAACCTGCACTTGTGCATCGCAATCTAATACTGGTCTCCCAGGAGCCGCTCAATGCACAAACCCTTTGAAGATTCACTCTTCTTGTACTTATGTCCGCATTGTCGCTTTTGTTCTCAATCCCGATGCGATTTCTGTGTTTCATGGTCAATGTGATGGTCCAAGGGATACAGTAAATCAGCACTGATGCATCGGAATCTAACACTGATATCCCAGGAGCCGCTCAAACCACAAACTCTTAGAAGATTCACTTTTCTTGTACTAAAGTCGGCATCGTGAATAATGTATTCAATCCCGAAGCAATTTCTGTGTACGTGGTCAATGTGAATGTCCAAGGGATACAGTAAACCAGCACTGGTGCATCGGAATCTAATACCGGTCTCCCATGAGTCGCTCAAACCACAAACCCTTAGTAGATTCACTCTTCTTGTACTTAATTCGGCATTGGCATTTTGTATTCGATCCCTAAGCTATTTCTGTGTTTCATGGTCAATGTGAAGGTCCAAGGGATACAGTAAACCAGCACTGGTGCATCGGAATCTAATACTGGTCTCCGAGGAGCTGCTCAAAACACAAAATCTTTGAAAATTCACTCTTCTTGCACTTAAGTTGGCATTGTGCATTTTGTATTCAATCCCGATGCAATTTCTGTGTTTCATGGTCAATGTGAAGTTCTAAGGGATACAGCAAACCAGCACTGGTGCATCGGAATCTAATACTGGTCTCCCACGAGCCGCTCAAACCACAAACACTTAGAAGATTCACTCTTCTAATACTTAAGTCGACATTGGCATTTTGTATTCAATCCCGTGCTATTTCTGTGTTTCATGGTCAATTTGAAGGTCCAAGGGATACAGTAAACCAGCACTGGTGCATCGGAATCTAATACTGGTCTCCGAGGAGCTGCTCAAAACACAAAATCTTTGAAAATTCACTCTTCTTGCACTTAAGTTGGCATTGTGCATTTTGTATTCAATCCCGATGCAATTTCTGTGTTTCATGGTCAATGTGAAGGTCCAAGGGATATTGTAAACCTGCACTGGTGCATCGGAATGTAATACTGGTCTCCGAGGAGCCGCTCAAAACACAAACTCTTTGAAAAATCACTCTTCTTGCACTTAAGTCGGCATTGACCCATTTGTATTCAATCCCGAATCAATTTCTGTGTTTCATGGTGAATGTGAAGGTCGAAGGGTTACAGTAAACCTGCACCGGTGCATTGGAAACTTATACTGGTCTCTCAGGAGCCGCTCAACACACAAACTCTTAGAATATTAACTCTTCTTGTACTTAGGGCGGCATTGTGATTTTTTATTCAATCCCGATTCAATTTCTGTGTTTATTGGTCAATGTGAAGGTCCAAAGGAGAGATTAAACCTGCACTGGTGCATCGGAATCTAATACCGGTATCCCAGGAGCCGCTCAAAGCACAAACTCTGAAGAGATTCATTCATCTTGTACTTAAGTCAGCATTGTCCCTTTTGTATTCAATCCCGATGCAATATCTGTGCTTCATGATCAATGTGATGGACCAAGGGATACAGTAATCCTGCACTGGTGCATCGGAACCTAATACTGGTCTCCCAAGAGCCGCCCAAAACGCAAACTCTTAGAAGGTTCACTCCTCTTGTGCTTAAGTCGGCATTGTCTCTTTTGTATTCAATCCCGATTCAATTTCTGTATTTCATGGTCAATGTGAAGGTCCAAGTGATACAGTAAACCTGCACTGGTGCATCGGAATATAACACTGGTCACCAAGGAGCCGCTCTAACCACAAACTCTTAGAAAATTCACTCTTCTTGTGCGTAAGTCGGCATTGTCCCTTTTGTATTCAATCCCGATGCAATGACTGTGCTTCATGGTCAATGTGAAAGTCCAAGGGATACCGTAAACCGGCACTTGTGTAACGGATTCAAATACTGGTCTCCCAGCAGCCGATCAGAGCAGAAACTCTTAGAAGATTCACTCATCTTGTACTTAAGTCGGCATTGTCCCTTATAAATTCAATCCCGAAGCAATTTCTGTGGGTCATGGTCAATGTGAAGTTCTAAGGGATACAGCAAACCAGCACTGGTGCATCGCAATCTAATACTGGTCTCCCATGAGCCGCTCAAACCACAAACCCTTAGAAGATTCACTCTTCTAATACTTAAGTCGACATTGGCATTTTGTATTCAATTCCGATGCTATTTCTGTGTTTCATGGTCAATTTGAAGGTCCAAGGGTTACAGTAAACCAGCACTGGTGCATCGGAATCTAATACTGGTCTCCGAGGAGCTGCTCAAAACACAAAATCTTTGAAAATTCACTCTTCTTGCACTTAAGTTGGCATTGTGCATTTAGTATTCAATCCCGATGCAATTTCTGTGTTTCATGGTCAATGTGAAGGGCCAAGGGATACAGTAAACCTGCACTTGTGCATCGCAATCTAATACTGGTCTCCCAGGAGCCGCTCAAACCACAAACCCTTAGAAGATTCACTCTTCTAATACTTAAGTCGACATTGGCATTTTGTATTCAATCCCGATGCTATTTCTGTGTTTCATGGTCAATTTGAAGGTCCAAGGGATACAGTAAACCAGCACTGGTGCATCGGAATCTAATACTGGTCTCCGAGGAGCTGCTCAAAACACAAAATCTTTGAAAATTCACTCTTCTTGCACTTAAGTTGGCATTGTCCCTTTTGTTCTCAATACCGATGTGATTTCTGTCTTTCATATTCAATGTGAAGGTCCAAGGGATACAGTAAACCAGCACTGGTGCATCGGAATCTAATACTGGTCTCCCAGGAGCCGCGCAAATCACAATTTCTTACAAAGTTCCCTCTTCTTGTACTTAAGTCGGCATTGACCCATTTGAATTCAATCCCGATGCAATATCTGTGACCCATGGTCAATGGGAAGGCCCAAGGGATACAGTAAACCTGCGCTGGTGCATCGGAAACTTATATTGGTCTCCCAGGAGCCGCTCACAACACAAACTCTTAGAATATTAACTCTGCTTGTACTTAAGGCGGCATTGTGCCTTTTGTATTCAGTCCCGATGCAATATCTGTGTTTCTGGGTCAATGTGAAGGTCCAAGAGAGAATAAACCTGCACTGGTGCATCGGAATCTAATACTGGTATCTCAGGAGCCGCTCAAAGCACAAACTCTGAAGAGATTCATTCTTCTTGTACTTAAGTCGGCATTGTCCCTTTTGTGTTCTATCCCGATGCAACTTCTGTGTTTCATGGTCAATATGAAGGTCCAAGTAATACAGTAAACCTGCACTGGTGCATCGGAATCTAACACTGGTCTCCCAGGAGCCGCTCAAACTACAAACTCTTAGAAAATTCACTCTTCTTAAACTTAAGTCGGCATTGTCCATTTTGTATTCAATCCCGATGCAATGACTGTGATTCATGGTCAATGTGAAAGTCCAAGGGATACAGTAAACCTGCACTGGTGCAACGGAATGAAATACTGGTCTCCTAGGAGCCGCTCAGAGCAGAAACTCTTAGAAGATTCACTCTTCTTGTACATAAGTCGGATTTTTGCCTTATGTATTCAGTCCCGAAGCAATTTCTGTGTGTCAAGGTCAATGTGAAGGTCCAAGGGATACAGTAAACAAGCCCAAGTGCATCGGAATCTAATACTGGTCTCGGAGGAGCCGCTCAAAGCACAAACTCTTAGAAAATTCATTCTTCTTGTACTTAAGTTGGCATTGTGCATTTGTTTTTCAATTGCGATTTAATTTATGTGTTTCATGGACAGTGTGAAGATCCAAGCGAGACAGTAAACCTGCACAGGTGCATCGGAATCTAATACTGGACACCCAGGAGCCGCTCAAAGCTCATACTCTTAGAAGATTCACCCTTTTTGTACTTAAGTCGGCATTGTCCCTTATGTATTCCATCCCGATGCAATATCTGTGTTTCATGGTCAATATGAAGGTCCGAGGGATACAGTAAACCTGCACTGGGGCATCAGAATCTAATACTGGTCTCCCAGGAGCCGCCCAAACCACAAACTCTGAGAAAATTTACACTTCTTGTACTTAAGTCGGCTTGACCCTTTTGTATTCAATCCCGATGCAATTTCTCTGTTACATGGTCAATGTGAAGGTCCATGGGATACAGTAAACCCGCACTGGTGCATCGGAATCTATTACTGGTCTCCCATGAGCCGCTCAAACCACAAACCCTTAGTAGATTCACTCTTCTTATACTGAAATCGTCATTGTGCATTTTGTATTCAATCTCGATTCGATATCTTTGTTTCATGGCCAATGTGAAGGTCCAAGGGATATAGTAAACCTTCACTGGTGCATAGGAATCTAATACTGGAATCCCAGGAACCGCTCAAAGCACAAACCCTTAAAAGTTTCACTCTTCTTGTACTTCAGTCATCATTGTCCCTTTTGTTTTCAATCCCGATGCAATTTCTGTGTTTCATGGCGAATGTGAAGGTCGAAGGGTTACAGTAAACCTGCACCGGTGCATTGGAAACTTATACTGGTCTCTCAGGAGCCGCTCAACACACAAGCTCTTAGAATATTAACTCTTCTTGTACTTAGGGCGGCATTGTGCTTTTTTATTCAATCCCGATTCAATTTCTGTGTTTATTGGTCAATGTGAAGGTCCAAAGGAGAGATTAAACCTGCACTGGTGCATCGGAATCTAATACCGGTATCCCAGGAGCCGCTCAAAGCACAAACTCGGAAGAGATTCATTCATCTTCTACTTAAGTCAGCATTGTCCCTTTTGTATTCAATCCCGATGCAATATCTGTGCTTCATGATCAATGTGATGGACCAAGGGATACAGTAATCCTGCACTGGTGCATCGGAACCTAATACTGGTCTCCCAAGAGCCGCCCAAAACGCAAACTCTTAGAAGGTTCACTCCTCTTGTACTTAAGTCGGCACTGTCTCTTTTGTATTCAAGCCCGATTCAATTTCTGTGTTTCATGGTCAATGTGAAGGTCCAAGTGATACAGTAAACCAGCACTGGTGCATCGGAATTTAACACTGGTCACCAAGGAGCCGCTCTAACCACAAACTCTTAGAAAATTCACTCTTCTTGTGCTTAAGTCGGCATTGTCCCTTTTGTATTCAATCCCGATGCAATGACTGTGTTTCATGGTCAATGTGAAAGTCCAAGGGATACCGTAAACCGGCACTGGTGTAACGGATTCAAATACTGGTCTCCCAGCAGCCGATCAGAGCAGAAACTCTTAGAAGATTCACTCATCTTGTACTTAAGTCGGCATTGTCCCTTATAAATTCAATCCCGAAGCAATTTCTGTGGGTCATGGTCAATGTGAAGTTCTAAGGGATACAACAAACCAGCACTGGTGCATCGCAATCTAATACTGGTCTCCCATGAGCCGCTCAAACCACAAACCCTTAGAAGATTCACTCTTCTAATACTTAAGTCGACATTGGCATTTTGTATTCAATTCCGATGCTATTTCTGTGTTTCATGGTCAATTTGAAGGTCCAAGGGTTACTTTAAACCAGCACTGGTGCATCGGAATCTAATACTGGTCTCCGAGGAGCTGCTCAAAACACAAAATCTTTGAAAATTCACTCTTCTTGCACTTAAGTTGGCATTGTGCATTTTGTATTCCATCCCGATGCAATTTCTGTGTTTCATGGTCAATGTGAAGGGCCAAGGGATACAGTAAACCTGCACTTGTGCATCGCAATCTAATACTGGTCTCCCAGGAGCCGCTCAAACCACAAACCCTTAGAAGATTAACTCTTCTAATACTTAAGTCGACATTGGCATTTTGTATTCAATCCCGATGCTATTTCTGTGTTTCATGGTCAATTTGAAGGTCCAAGGGATACAGTAAACCAGCACTGGTGCATCGGAATCTAATACTGGTCTCCGAGGAGCTGCTCAAAGCACAAAATCTTTGAAAATTCACTCTTCTTGCACTTAAGTTGGCATTGTCCCTTTTGTTCTCAATACCGATGTGATTTCTGTGTCTCATATTCAATGTGAAGGTCCAAGGGATACAGTAAACCAGCACTGGTGCATCGGAATCTAATACTGGTCTCCCAGGAGCCGCGCAAATCACAATTTCTTACAAAGTTCCCTCTTCTTGTACTTCAGTCGGCATTGACCCATTTGAATTCAATCTCGATGCAATATCTGTGACCCATGGTCAATGGGAAGGTCCAAGGGATACAGTAAACCTGCGCTGGTGCATCGGAAACTTATATTGGTCTCCCAGGAGCCGCTCACTACACAAACTCTTAGAATATTAACTCTGCTTGTACTTAAGGCGGCATTGTGCCTTTTGTATTCAATCCCGATGCAATATCTGTGTTTCTGGGTCAATGTGAAGTTCCAAGAGAGAATAAACCTGCACTGGTGCATCGGAATCTAATACTGGTATCTCAGGAGCCGCTCAAAGCACAAACTCTGAAGAGATTCATTCTTCTTGTACTTAAGTCGGCATTGTCCCTTTTGTGTTCTATCCCGATGCAACTTCTGTGTTTCATGGTCAATGTGAAGGTCCAAGTAATACAGTAAACCTGCACTGGTGCATCGGAATCTAACACTGGTCTCCCAGGAGCCGCTCAAACTACAAACTCTTAGAAAATTCACTCTTCTTAAACTTAAGTCGGCATTGTCCATTTTGTATTCAATCCCGATGCAATGACTGTGATTCATGGTCAATGTGAAAGTCCAAGGGATACAGTAAACCTGCACTGGTGCAACGGAATCAAATACTGGTCTCCTAGGAGCCGCTCAGAGCAGAAACTCTTAGAAGATTCACTCTTCTTGTACATAAGTCGGATTTTTGCCTTATGTATTCAGTCCCGAAGCAATTTCTGTGTGTCATGGTCAATGTGAAGGTCCAAGGGATACAGTAAACAAGCCCAAGTGCATCGGAATCTGATACTGGTCTCGGAGGAGCCGCTCAAAGCACAAACTCTTAGAAAATTCATTCTTCTTGTACTTAAGTTGGCATTGTGCATTTTTTTTTCAATCGCGATGTAATTTATGTGTTTCATAGTCAGTGTGAAGGTCCAAGCGAGACAGTAAACCTGCACAGGTGCATCGGAATCTAATACTGGACACCCAGGAGCCGCTCAAAGCTCATACTCTTAGATGATTCACCCTTTTTGTACTTAAGTCGGCATTGTCCCTTATGTATTCCATCCCGATGCAATATCTGTGTTTCATGGTCAATGTGAAGGTCCGAGGGATACAGTAAACCTGCACTGGTGCATCGGAATCTAATACTGGTCTCCCAGGAGCCGCCCAAACCACAAACTCTGAGAAAATTTACACTTCTTGTACTTCAGTCGGCTTGACCCTTTTGTATTCAATCCCGATGCAATTTCTCTGTTACATGGTCAATGTGAAGGTCCATGGGATACAGTAAACCCGCACTGGTGCATCGGAATCTTTTACTGGTCTCCCATGAGCCGCTCAAACCACAAACCCTTAGTAGATTCACTCTTCTTATACTTAAATCGTCATTGTGCATTTTGTATTCAATCACGATGCGATATCTTTGTTTCATGGCCAATGTGAAGGTCCAAGGGATATAGTAAACCTTCACTGGTGCATCGGAATCTAATACTGGAATCCCAGCAACCGCTCAAAGCAGAAAACCTTAAAAGTTTCACTCTTCTTGTACTTCAGTCATCATTGTCCCTTTTGTTTTCAATCCCGATGCAATTTCTGTGTTTCATGGTCAGTGTGAAGGTCCAAGGGATACAGTAAACCTGCACAGATGCATCGGAATCTAATACTGGACACCCGGGAGCCGCTCAAAACACAAACTCTTAGAGAATTCACTCATCTTGTACTTAAGTTGGCATTGTGCATTTTGTATTCTATTCCGATGCAATTTCTGTGTTTCATGGTCAATGTGAAGGTCCAAGCGAGACAGTAAACCTGCGCAGGTGCATCGGAATCTAATACTGGACACCCAGGAGCCGCTCAAAGCTAATACTCTTAGAAGATTCACTCTTTTTGTACTTAAGTCGGCATTGTACCTATGTATTCCATCCCGATGCAATTCCTGTGCTTCATGGTCAATGTTAAGGGCCAGGGGATACAGTAAACCGCCACTGGTGCATCAGAATCTAGTACTGGTCTTTGAGGATCCGCTCAAAGCACAAACTCTTTGAAAATTCACTCTTCTTGTACTTAAGATGGCATTGTGCATTTTGTTTTCAATCCCGTCGCATTTTCTGTTTTTCATGGTCGATGTGAAGGTGCAAGGGATACAGTATACCAGCACTGGTGCTTTGGAATCTAATACTGGTCTCCCAGGAGCCGCTCGAAGCACAAACTTTTAGAAATTTAACTCTTCTTGTACTTAAGTCGGCATTGTGCCTTTTATATTCAATCCCGAAGCAATTTCTGTGCGTCATGGTCAATGTGAAGGTCTAAGGGATACAGCAAACCAGCACTGGTGCATCGGAATCTAATACTGGTCTCCCATGAGCCGCTCAAACCACAAACCCTTAGAAGATTCACTCTTCTTATACTTAAGTCGACATTGGCATTTTGTATTCAATCCCGATGCTATTTCTGTGTTTCATGGACAATTTGAAGGTCCAAGGGATACAGTAAACCAGCACTGGTTCATCGGAATCTAATACTGGTCTCCGAGCAGCTGCTGAAAGCATAAACTCTTTGAAAATTCACTCTTCTTGCACTTAAGTTGGCATTGTGCATTTTGTATTCAATCCTGATGCAATTTCTGTGTTTCATGGTCAATGTGAAGGTCCAAGGGATACAGTAAACCTGCACTTGTGCATCGCAATCTAATACTGGTCTCCCTGGAGCCGCTCAATGCACAAACCCTTTGGAGATTCACTTTTCTTGTACTTATGTCGGGATTGTCCCTTTTGTTCTCAATCCCGATGCGATTTCTGTGTTTCATATTCAGTGTGAAGGTCCAAGGGATACAGTAAACCAGCACTGGTGCATCGTAATCTAATACTGGTCTCCCAGGAACCGCGCAAATCACAATCTCTTAGAAGATTCCCTCGTCTTGTACTTAAGTCTTCATTGACCCATTTGTATTCAATCCCGATGCAATATCTGTGTTTCATGGTCAATGGGAAGGTCCAAGGGAGAGAATAAACCTGCACTGGTGCATCGGAATCTAATACTGGTATCCCAGGAGCCGCTCAAAGCACAAATTCTGAAGAGATTCATTCTCCTTGTACTTAAGTCGGCATTGTCCCTTTTGTATTCTATCCCGATGCAACCTCTGTGCTTCATGGTCAATGTGAAGGTCCAAGTGATACAGAAAACCTGCACTGGTGCATCGGAATCTAACACTGGCCTCCCAGGAGCCGCTCAAACTGCAAACTCTTAGAAAATTCACTCTTCTTAAACTTAAGTCGGCATTGTCGATTTTGTATTTTATCCCGATCCAATGACTGTGTTTCATGGTCAATGTGAAAGTCCAAGGGATACAGTAAACCTGCACTGGTGCAACGGAATCAAATACTGGTCTCCTAGGAGTCGCTCAGAGCAGAAACTCTTAGAAGATTCACGCTTCTTGTACATAAGTCGGATTTGTGCCTTATGTGTTCAGTCCCGAAGCAATTTCTGTGTGTCATGGTCAATGTGAAGGTCCAAGGGATACAGTAAACTAGCACAGGTGCATCGGAATCTAATACTGGTCCCCGAGGAGCAGCTCAAAGCACAAACTCTTAGAAAATTCATTCTTTTTGTACTTAAGTTGGCATTGTGCATTTTGTATTCAATCGCGATGCAATTTATGTGTTTCATGGTCAATGGGAAGGTCCACGGGATACAGTAAACCTGCTCTGGTGCATCGGAAACTAACACTGGTCTCCCAGGAGCGGTCCAAACCACAAACTCTGAGAAAATTTACTCTTCTTGTACTTAAGTCGGCTTGACCCTTTTGTATTCAATCCCGATGCAATTTCTCTGTTACATGGGCAATGTGAAGGTCCATGGGATACAGTAAACCTGCACAGGTGCATCGGAATCTAATACTGGACACCCAGGAGCCGCTCAAAACTCAAACTCTTAGAAGATTCACTCTTTTTGCACTTAAGTCGGCATTGTCCGTATGTATTCCATCCCGATGCAATTCCTGTGTATCATGGTCAATGTTAAGGGCCAAGGGATACAGTAAACCCCCACTGGTGCATCGGAATCTAATACTGGTCTTTGAGGAGCCGCTCAAAGCACAAACTCTTTGAAAATTCACTCTTCTTGTACTTAAGATGGCATTGTGCATTTTGTATTCAATCCCGTCGCAATTTCTGTGTTTCATTGTCAATGTGAAGGTGCAAGGGATACAGTATACTAGCACTGGTGCTTTGGAATCTAATACTGGTCTCCCAGGAGCCGCTCGAAGCACAAACTCTTGGAAGTTTAACTGTTCTTGTACTTAAGTCAGCGTTGTCCCATTTGTATTCAATCCCTATTCCATTTCGGTGTCATGGTCAATGTGAAGGTCCAGGGGATACAGTAAACCTGCACTGGTGCATCTGAAACTAATACTGGTATCCCAGGAGCCGCTCAAAGCACAAACTCTGAAAAGATTCACTCATCTTGTACTTAGGTCGGCATTGTCCCTTTCGTATTCAAACCCGATGCAATATATGATCTTCATGATTTAATGTGATGGACCAAGGGATACAGTAAACCTGAACAGGTGAATCGGGACCTAGTACTGGTCTCCCAGTAGCCGCTCAAAGCACAAACTCTTAAAAGTTTCACTCCTCTTGTACCTAAGTCGGCATTGTCTGTTTTGTATTCAATTCGATGCAATTTCTGTGTTTCATGGTCAATGTGAAGGTCCACGCGATACAGTAAACCTGCTCTGGTGCATCGGAAACTAACACTGGTCTCCCAGGAGCCGCTCAAACCACAAACTCTTAGAAAATTCACTCTCACTGTACTTCAGTCGGCATTGTCCCTTTTGTATTCAATCCCGATGAAATTTCTGTGTTTCATGGTCAATGTGAAGGTACAAGGGATACAGTAAACCTGCACTGGTGCAACAGAATCTAATACTGGACTCCCAGGAGCCGCCCAGAGCACAAACTCTTAAAAGATTCACTCTTCTTGTACTTAAGTTGTCATTGTGCATTTTGTAATCAATCCCGATGCAATATCTGTGTCTCATGGTCAGTGTGAAGGTCCAAGGGATACAGTAAACCTGCACTAATACAACGGAATCTGAGACTGGTCTCACAAGAGCCGCTCAAAGCACAAAGTCTTAGAAGGTTCGATCTGCTTGTACTTAAGTCGGCACTGAGCATTATGTATTCAATCCAATTGCAGTTTCTGTGTTTCATGGTCAGTGTTAAGGGCCAAGGGATACAGTAAACCCCCACTGGTGTATCGGAATGTAATACTGGTCTTTGAGGAGCCGCTCAAAGCACAAACTCTTTGAAAATTCACTCTTCTTGTACATAAGATGGCATTGTGCATTTTGTATTCAATCCCGATGCAATTTCTGTGTTTCATGGTCAATGTGAAGGTGCAAGGGATACAGTATACCAGCACTGGTGCATCGGAATCTAATACTGGACTCCCAGGAGCCGCTCAAATCTCGAACTCTTAGAAGATTCACTCTTCTTGTACATAACTCGGTTGTGCCTTTTGTATTCAATCCCGAAGCAATATCTGTGTCTCATGGTTAATGTGAAGGTCCAAGGGATACAGTAAACCTGCATAGGTGCATCGGAATCTAATACTGGACACCCAGGAGCCGCTCAAATCTCAAACCCATAGAGGATTCACTCTTTTTGTACTTAAATCGGCATTGTACCTATGTATTTAATCCCGATGCAATTTCTGTGTTTCTTGGTCAATGTTAAGGGCCAAGGGATACAGTAAACCAGCACTGGTGCATCGGAATCTAATTCTGGTCTCTGAGGAGCTGCTCAGAGCACAAACTCTTAGAAAATTCACTCTTCATGTTCTTAAGATGGCATTGTGCATTTTGTACTCAATCCCGATGCAATTTCTGTGTTACATGGTCAATGTGAAGGTCCAAGGGATACAGTATACCAGCACTGGTGAATCGGAATCTAACACTGGCCTCCCAGAAGCCGCTCAAACTACAAACTCTTAGGAAATTCACACTTCTTGTACTGAAGTCGGAATTGTCCCTTTTGTAATCACCCCGATGCAGCTCCTGTGTTTCAAGGTCAATGTGAAGGTGCAAGGGATAGAGTAAACCTGCACTGGTGCATCGGAATCTGATACTGGTCTCCGAGGAGAAGCTGAAAGCACAAATTCTTAGAAAATTCACTCCTCTTGTACTTAAGTGGCATTGTGCGTTTTGAAATCAATCCTGATGAAATATCTGTGTTTCATGGTCAATGTGAAGGTCAAGGGATACAGTAAACCTGCACTGGTGCATCGGAATCTGATACTGGTCTCCGAGAAGCCGATCAAAGCACAAACTCTAAGAAAATTCACTCTTCTTGTACTTAATTTGGCATTGTGCATTTTGTATTATATCCCGATGCAATTTCTGTGTTTCAAGGTCAATGTAAAGGTCCAAGGGATACAGTAATCCTGCACTGGTGCATCGGATTCTAATACTGCTCTCCGAGGAGCTGCTCAAAGCACAAACCCTTAGAATATTCACTCTTCTTGCACTTAAGTTGGCATTCTGTATTTGTATTTAATACCGATGCAATTTCTGTGTTTCATGGTCCATGTGTTGGACCAAGGGATACAGTAAAACTGCGCAGATGAATTGGAACCTAATACTGATCTCTCAGAAGCCGCTCAAAGCACAAACTCTTAGAAGAATCCCAGCTCTTGTACTTCAGTAGGCATTGTCTCTGTTTTATTCAATCCCTATGCAATGTCTGTGTGTCATGCTCAATGTGGAGGGCCAAGGGATAGAGTTAACATGGGCTGGTGCATCCGAACCTAATACTGGTCTCCTAGGAGCCGCTCATCGCACAAACTCTTAGAAGACTCACTCCTCTTATACTTAAGTCGGCATTGTCTCTTCAGTTTTCTATCCCGATGCAATTTCTGTGTTTCATAATCAATGTGAAGGTCCACGCGATACAGTAAACCCGCACTGGTGCATCGGAATCTAACACTGGCCACCCAGAAGCCGCTCAAACCACAAACTCTTAGAAAATTCACACTTCCTGTACGTAAGTCGGCATTGTCCCTTTTGTATTCAATCCCGATGCAGGTCCTGTGTTTCAAGGTCAATGTGAAGGTCCAAGGGATAGAGTAAATCTGCACTGGTGCATCGGAAAATGATACTGGTCTCCGAGGAGCCGCTCAAAGCACAATCTCTTAGAAAATTCACTCCTCTTGTACTTAAGTTGGCATTGTGCGTTTTGAAATCAATGCTGATGAAATATCTGTGTTGCATGGTCAATGTGAAGGCCAAGGGATACAGTAAACCTGCACTGGTGCATCGGAATCTGATACTGGTCTCCGAGGAGCCGATCAAAGCACAAACTCTAAGAAAATTCACTCTTCTTGTACTTAAGTTGGCATTGTGCGTTTTGTATTCCATCCCGATGAAATATCTGTGTTACAAGGTCAATGTAAAGGTCCAAGGGATACAGTAAACCTGCACAGGTGCATCGGAATGTAATACTGGACACTCAGGAGCCGCTCAAAGCACATACTCTTAGAGGATTCACTCTTCTTGTACTGAAGTCGCCATTGTCCCTTATGTATTCCATCCCGATGCAATTTCTGTGTTTCATGGTCAATGTGAAGGTCCAAGGGATATAGCAAACCAGCACTGGTGCATCGCAATCTAATACTGGTCTCCGAGGAGCCGCTCAAAACACTTACTCTTAGAAAATTCACTCTTCTTGTACTTAAGTTGGTATTGTGCCTTTTTTATTCAATCCCGTGCAATTTATGTGTTTCATGGACAATGTGAAGGTCCAAGGGATACAGTAAACCTGCACTGGTGCATCGGAATCTAATACTGGACACCCAGGAGCCGCTCAAAGCTCAAACCCATAGAGGATTCACTGTTTTTGTACTTAAATCGGCATTGTCCCTATGTATTTAATCCCGATGCAATTTCTGTGTTTCATGGTCAATGTTCAGGGCCAAGGGATACAGTAAAAATGCACTGGTGCATCGGAATCTAATTCTGGTCTCTCAGGAGCCGCTCAGAGCACAAACTATTAGAAAATTCACTCTTCTTGTACTTAAGAAGGCATTGTGCATTTTGTACTTAATCCCGATGCAATTTCTGTGTTTCATGGTCAATGTGAAGGTCAAAGGGATACAGTATACCAGCACTGGTGCATCGGAATCTAATACTGTGCTCCCATGAGACGCTCAAACCACAAACACTTAGAAGATTCACTCTTCTTGAACTTATGTCGGCATCGTGCATTATGTATTCAATCCCGATGCGATTTCTGTGTTTCATGGGCAATGTGAAGGCCAAGGGATACAGTAAACCTACACAGGTGCAGCGTAATCTAATACTGGTCTCCGACGAGCCGCTCAAAGCACAAACCCTTAGAAAATTAACTCTTCTTGCACTTAAGTTAACATTGTGTATTTTGTATTCTATCCCGATGCAATCTCTGTGTTTCATGGTCAATGTGAAGGTCCAAGGGATAGAGTACACCTGCACTGGTGCATCAGAATCTAATACTGGTCTCCCAGGAGCCGCTCAGAGCAGAAAATCTTAGGAGATTCACTCTTCTTCTACTTAAGTCGGCATTGTATATTTTGTATTCAATCCCGATGCAATTTCTGTGTTTCATGGTCAATGTGAAGGTCCAAGGGATACAGTAAACCCGCACTGGTGCATCTGAATCTAAATCTGGTATCCCAAGAGCCGTTAAAATCTCAAACTCTTAGAAGATTCACTGTTCTTGTACTTAAGTTGGCATTGAGCATTATGTATTCAATCCCCAAGCAATTTCTGCGTTTCATGGTCAATTTGAAGGGCCAAGGGATACAGTAAACCTGCACTGGTGCATCGGAATCTAATACCGGTCTCCCATGAGCCACTCAAAGCACAAACTATTAGAAGACTCACTCTTCTTGCACTTAAGTTGGCATTGTGCATTTCGTATTCAATCCCCATGCAATTTCTGTATCTCATGGTCAACGGGAAGGTCCAAGGGATACAGTAAACCTGCACTGGTGCATCTGAATCTAATACTGGTCTCCCAGGAGCCGCTGTATGCACAAATCCTTATAAGATTAACTCTTCTTGTACTTTGTCGGCATTGTTCCTTTTGAATTCAATCCCGATGCAATTTCAGTGTTTCATCGTCAGTATGAACATCCAAGGGATACCGTAAACCTGCACAGCTGCATCAGAATCTAATACTGGACACACAGGAGCCGCTCAAAGCTCAAACTCTTAGTAGATTCACTCTTCTTGTACCTAAGTCGGCATTGTCCCTTATGTATTCGATCCCGAAGAAATTTCTGTGCTTCATGGTCAATGTGAAGGTCCAAGGGATGCAGTAAACCTGCACTGGTACATCCAAATCTAATACTGGTCTCCCAGGAGCCGCTCAAGGCAAAAATTCTTAGAAAATTCACTCTTCTTTTACTTAAGTCGGCATTGTCCCTTATGTATTCCACCCCAACGCAATTTTTGTGTGATTCATGGTCAAAGTGAAGGTCCAAGGGATTCAGTAAACCTGCACTGGGGCATCGGAATCTAATACTGGTCTCCGAGGAGCCCCTCAAAGCACAAACTCTTAGAAAATTCACTCTTCTTGTACTTAGGTTGGCATTTTGCATTTTATTTAATCCCGATGCAATTTCTGTGTTTCATGGGCAATGTGAAGGTTCAAGGGATACGGTAAACCCTTACAGGTGCAACGGAATCTAATACTGGGCACCAAGGAGCCGCACAAACTGAAACTCTTAGAGGATTTACTGTTTTTGTACTTAAATCGGCATTGTCCTTTACGTATTCCACCCCGACACAATTTCTGTATTTCATGGTCAATGTTAAGGGCCAAGGGATACAGTAAACCAGCACTGGTGCATCGGAATCTAATACAGGTCTCCCAGGAGCCGCTCAAACCACAAATTCGTAGATGACTCACTCCACTTGTACATAAGTTGGCATTGTGCCTTTTGTATTCAATCCCATTGCAATTTCTGTGTTTCATGGTCAATGTGAATGTCCAAGGGATACAGTAAACATGCACTGGTGCATCGGATTCTAATACTGGTCTCCCAGGAGCCACTAAAAACACAAACTCATAGAAGATACATTCTTTATGTACTTTTGTCCGCATTGTCCCTTTCGCATTCAATGCCGATGAAAATTCTGTGTCTCAGGGTCAATGTGAAGGTCCGAGGGATACAGTAAACCAGCACTGGTGCATCGTAATCTAATACTGGCCTCCAAGGAGCCGCTCAAAGTACAAGCTCTTAGAAGATTCACTCTTCTTGTACTTATGTCGGCATTGTACATTTTGTATTCAATCCCGATGCAACTTCTGTGCTTTATGGTCAATGTGAAGGTCCAAGGGATACAGTAAACCTGCAATGGTGCATCGGATTCTAATACTGGTCTCCTAGGAGCCACTACAAACACAAACTCTTAGAAGATACAGTCTTAATGTACTTATGTCCGCATTGACCCTTTCGCATTCAATGCCGATGAAAATTCTGTGTCTCAGGGTCAATGTGAAGGTCCGAGGGATACAGTAAACCAGCACTGGTGCATCGTAATCTAATACTGGCCTCCAAGGAGCCGCTCAAAGTACAAGCTCTTAGAAGATTCACTCTTCTTGTACTTATGTCGGCATTGTACATTTTGTATTCAGTCCCGATGCAATTGCTGTGCTTTATGGTCAATGTTAAGGGCCAAGGGATACAGTAAACCAGCACTGGTGCATCGGAATCTAATACTGGTCTCCCAAGAGCCGCTCAAACAACAAACCCTTAGAATATTCACTCTTCTTGTACTTAATTAGGCATTGTGCCTTTTGTATTAAATCACGATGCGATTTCTGTGTTTCATGGTCAATGTGAAGGTCCAAAGGATAGAGTAAACCCACACTGGTGCATCGGAATCTAATACTGGTCTCCCAGGAGCCGCTCAAAGCACAAACTCTTAGAAGATTCACTCATTTTGTACATTTGTCGGCATTCTGCTATTTGTATTCAGTTCGATGCAATTTCTGTGTTTCATGGTCTATGTGAAGGTCCAAGGGATACAGTACACCTGTACTGGTGCATCGGAATCTAATACTGGTCTCCCAGGAGCCGCTGCAATCGCATGCTCTTAGAAGTTTCACTCTTCTTGTCCTTAAGTCGGCATTGTTCCTTTTGTATTCAATCATGATGCAATTTCTGTGTTTCATGGTCAATGTGAAGGTCTAATGGATACAGTAAACCTTCACTGGTGCATCGTAATCTGTTACTAGTCTCCCAGGAGCCGCTCAAACCACAAATTCTTAGAAAACTCACTCTTCTTGTACTTAAGTCGGCATTTTGCATTTTGTATTCAATCCCGATGCAATATCTGTGTTTCATGGTCAAGGTGAAGGTCAAAGGGATACAGTAAACGTGCACTGATGCATCGGATTCTAATATAGGTCTCC
The DNA here is from genome assembly GCF_023864345.2 of Schistocerca serialis cubense. Lineage (NCBI taxonomy): Eukaryota > Metazoa > Arthropoda > Insecta > Orthoptera > Acrididae > Schistocerca > Schistocerca serialis. Next base: position 20,436,849 of record NC_064643.1, on the reverse strand, counting down.
CAGAAGCCGCTCAAACCACAAACTCGTAGAAGATTCACTCTTTTTGTACATAAGTTGGCATTGTGCATTTTGTATTCAATTCGAATCAATTTCTGTGTTTCATGGTCAATGTGAAGGTCCAAGGGATACAGTAAACTTGCACTGGTGCAACGGAATCTAATACTGGTCTCCCAGGAGTCGCTCAAAGCACAAACTCTTAGAAGATTTACTCTCCTTGTACTTAAGTCGGCATTGTCCCTTTTGTACTCAATGCCAATGCAATATCTGTGCGTCATGGTCAATGTGAAGGTCCAAGGGATACAGTAAAACTGCACTGCTGCATCGGAATCGAATACTGGTTTCCCAGGAGCCACCAAAAACACAAACTGTTAGAAGATTCACTCTTAATGAACTTAAGTCGTCATTGTCCCTATCGTATTCAATGCCGACGCATATTCTGTGTTTCATGGTCAATGTGAAGGTCCAAGGGATACAGTAAATCGGCACTGGTGCATTGTAATCTAATACTGGTCTCCAAGGAGGCGCTCAAAGCACAAACACTTAGAAGATTCACTCTTCTTGTACTTATGTCGGCATTGTACATTTTGTATTCAATCCCGATGCAATTTTTGTGCTTCATGGTCAATGTGAAGGTCCAAGGTATACAGTAAACCTGCGCTGGTGCATCGGAGTCTAATACTGGTCTCCCAGGAACCAGTAAAAGCACAAACTCTTAGAAGATTCACTGTTTATGTACTTAAGTCGGCATTGTCCTTTTCGTATTCAGTGCCGATGCAATTTCTGTGTTTCATTGTCAATGTAAAGGTCCAAGGTATACAGTAAACCTGAAGTGGTGCATCAGAATCTGATACTTGTCTCCCAGGAGCCGCTCAAAGGACAAACTCTTAGATTATTCACTCATCTTGTACGTTTGTCGTCATTATGCCATTTGTATTCAATTCGATGCAATTTCTGTGTTTCATGGTCAATGAGATGGTCTACGGGATACAGCAAATCTGCACTGGTGCATAGGAATCTAATACTGGTCTCCCATGAGCCGCTCAAACCACAAACCCTTAGAAGATTCACTCTTCTTGTACTTTATTCGGCATTGTGCCTTTTGTATTCAATCACGATGCGATTTCTGTGTTTCATGGTCAATGTGAAGGTCCAAGGGATACAGTAAACCTGCTCTGGTGCATCGGAATCTAATACTGGTCTCCGAAGAGCCGCTCAAAGCACGAACTCTTAGAAGTTTCACTCTTCTTGTCCTTAGGTCGGCATTGTCCCTTTTGTATTCAATCCTGATGCAATTTCTGTGTTTCATGGTCAATGTGCAGGTCCAAGTGATAAAGTAAAAGTGCACTGGTGCATCGGAATATAATACTGGTGTCCCAGGAGACGCTCAAAGCACATACTCTTAGAGGATTCACTCTTCTTGTACTTAAGTCGTCATTGTGCCATTTGTATTCGATCCCGGTGCAATTTCTGTGTGTCATGGTCAATGTGACGGTCCAATTGATACAGTTAACCTGCACTGGTGCATCGGAATTTAATACTGGTCGCCCATGAGCCGCTCAAACCACAAACCCTTAGAAGATTCACTCTTCTTGTACTTAATTCAACATTGTGCTTTTTTACTTAATCACGATGCGATTTCTTTGTTTCATGGTTAATGTGAGGGTCCAAGGAATACAGTAAACCTTCACTGGTGCATCGTAATCTATTGCTAGTCTCCCAGGAGCCGCTCAAACCACAAACTCTTAGAAAACTCACTCTTCTTGTACTTAAGTCGGCATTTTCCATTTTGTATTCAATCCCGATGCAATATCTGTGTTTCATGGTCAAGGTTAAGGTCAATGGGATACAGTAAACGTGCACTGGTGCATCGCATTCTGATATAGGTCTCCCAGGAGCCGCTCAAACCACAAACTCGTAGAAGATTCACTCTTCTTGTGCATAAGTTGGCATTGTGCATTTTGTATTCAATTCGATGCAATTTCTGTGTTTCATGGTCAGTGTGAAGGTCCATGGGATACAGTAAACATGCACTGGTGCATCGGAATCTAATACTGGTCTCCCAGGAGCCACTCAAAGCACAAACTCTTAGAAGATTCACTCTCCTTGTACTTAAGTCGGCATTGTGCCATTTGTATTCAGTTCGATGCAATTTCTGTGTTTCATGGTCTGTGTGAAGGTCCATGGGATACAGTAACCTGCTCTGGTGCATCGGAATCGACTACTGGTCTGCGAAGAGCCGCTCAAAGCACTAACTCTTAGAAGTTTCACTCTTCCTGTTCATAAGTCGGCATTGTCCCTTCTGTATTTAACCCCGATACAATTTCTGTGTTTCATGGTCAATGTGCAGCTCCAAGTGATAAAGTAAAGCTGCACTGGTCCATCGGAATATAATAGTGGTCTCCCAGGAGACGCTCAAAGCAAAAATTCTTAGAAGATGCACTCTTCTTGTTCTTTAGTGGGCATTGTGGCGTTTGTAATCAATCCCGATGCAATTTCTGTGTTTCATGGTAAATGTGAAGGTCTAAGGGATACAGTAAACCTGCACTGGTGTATCTGAATCTAATACTGGTCTCCCATAAGCCGCTGAAACCACAAACTCTTAGAAGATTCACTCTTGTTGTACTTAATTCGGCATTGTACATTTTGTATTCAATCACGATGGAATTTCTGTGTTTCACGGTCAATGTAAAGGTCCAAATGATACAGTCAACCTGAACTGGTGCATTGGAATCTAATAGTGGTCTCCCAGGAGCCGCTCAAAGCACATACTCTTAGAGGATTCACTCTCCTTGTACTAAAGTCGTCACTGTGCCATTTGTAATAATCCCGGTGCAATTTCTGTGTGTCATAGTAAATGTGAAGGTCCAAGGGATACAGTAAACCTGCACTGGTGCATCAGAATCTACTACTGGTCTCCCATGAGCCGCTCAAACAACAAACCCTTAGAAGATTCACTCTTCTTGTACTTAATTCGTCATTGCGCTTCTTTACTTAATCACGATGCAATTTCTTTGTTTCATGGTCAAGGGTTACAGTAGACCTTCACTGGTGCATCGTAATCTATTACTAGCCTACCAGGAGCCGCTCAAACCACAAACTCATAGAAAGCTCACTCTTCTTGTACTTAAGTCGGCATTTCCTATTTTGTATTCAATCCCGATGTAATATCTGTGTTTCATGGTCAAGGTGAAGGTCAAAGGGATACAGTAAACGTGCACTGGTGCATCGGATTCTAATATAGGTCTCCCAGGAGCCGCTAAAACCACAAACTCGTAGAAGATTCACTCTTCTTGTACATAAGTTGGCATTGTGCATTGTGTATTCAATTCGATGCAATTTCTGTGCTTCATGGTCAATGTGAAGGCAAAGGGATACAGTAAACGTGCACTGGTGCATCGGCATCTAATACTGGTCTCCCAGGAGCCGCTCAAAGCACAAACTCTTAGAAGATTCACTCCCCTTGTACTTAAGTCGGCATTGTCCCTTTTGTACTCAATGCCAATGCAACATCTGTGTTTCATGGTCAATGTGAAGGTCCAAGGGATACAGTAAAACTGCACTGCTGCATCGGAATCGAATACTGGTCTCCCAGGAGCCGCAGAAATCACAAACTCTTAGGAGATTCTATCTTCTTGTACTTAAGTCGTCATTGGGCTGTTTGTATTCAATCCCGATGCAATTTCTGTGTTTTATGGTCAATGTGAAGGTCCAAGGTATACGGTAAACCAGCACTGGTGCATCAGAATCTAATACTAGACTCTCAGGAGCCGCTCAAAGCACAGACTCTTAGAAGATTCACACTCCTTGTACCTAAGTCGGCATTGTCCCTTTTGTATTCAATGCCGATGCAATTTCTGTGTTTCATGGTCAATGTGAATGTCCAAGGTATACAGTAAACCTGCACTGGTGCATCGGGTTCTAATACTGGTTTCCCAGGAGCCACCAAAAACACATACTCTTAGAAGATTCACTCTTAAGGTACTTAAGTCGTCATTGTCCCTTTCGTATTCAATGCCGATGCTTATTCTGTGTTTCATGGTCAATGTGAAGGTCCAAGGGATACAGTAAACCTGCTCTGATGCATCGGAATCAAATACTGGTCTCCGAGGAGCCGCTCAAAGCACATACTCTTAGAAGTTTCACTCTTCTTGACCTTAAGTCGGCATTGTCCCTTTTGTATTCAATCCCGATAAAATTTCTGTGTTTCATGGTCAATGTGCAGGTCCAAGTGATAAAGTAAACCTGCACTGGTGCATAGGAATACAATACTGGTCTCCCAGGAGACGCTCAAAGCAAAAACTCTTAGAAGATTCACTCTTCTTGTACTTTAGTCGGCATTGTGCCTTTTGTATTCAATCCCGATGTAATTTCAGTGTTTCATGGTCAATGCGAAGGTCCAAGGGATACAGTAAATCTCCATTGGTGCATCGCAATGTAATACAGGTCTCCCAGCAGCCGCTCAAAACATGAACTCTTAGAAGATTCACTCTTCTTGTACTTAAGTCGTCATTGTCCCTTTCGTATTCAATGCCGATGCAAATTCTGTGTTTCATGGTCAATGTGAAGGTCCAAGGGATGCAGTAAATCTGCAATGGTGCATTGTAATCTAATACTGGTCTCCAAGGAGGCGCTCAACGTACAAACACTTAGAAGAATCACTCTTCTTGTATTTATGTCGGCATTGTACATTTTGTATTCAGTCCCGATGCAATTTTTGTGCTTCATGGTCAATGTGAAGGTCCAAGGGTTACAGTTGACCTTCACTGGTGCATCGTAATCTATTACTAGTCTACCAGGAGCCGCTGAAACCACAAACTCTGAGAAAGCTCACACTTCTTGTGCTTAAGTCGGCATTTCCGATTTTGTATTCAATCCCGACGCAATATCTGTGTTTCATGGTCAAGGTGAAGGTCAAAGGGATACAGTAAACGTGCACTGGTGTATCGGATTGTAATATAGGTCTCCCAGGAGCCGCTCAAACCACAAACTCGTAGAAGATTCACTCTTGTTGTACATAAGTTGGCATTGTGCATTTTGTATTCAATTCGATGCAATTTCTGTGCTTCATGGTCAATGTGAAGGTCCAAGGGATACAGTAAACTTGCACTGGTGCATCGGAATCTAATACTGGTCTCCCAGGAGCCGCTCAAAGCACAAACTCTTAGAAGATTCACTCTCCCTGTACTTAAGTCGGCATTGTCCCTTTTGTACTCAATGCCAATGCCACATCTGTGTTTCATGGTCAATGTGAAGGTCCAAGGGATACAGTAAAACTGCACTGCTGCATCGGAATCGAATACTGGTCTCCCAGGAGCCGCAGAAATCACAAACTCTTAGAAGATTCTATCTTCTTGTACTTAAGTCGTCATTGTGCTTTTTGTATTCAATCCCGATCGAATTTCTGTGTTTCATGGTCAATGTATAGGTCCAAGGTAAATAATAAACCAGCACTGGTGCATCGGAATCTAATACTAGTCTCTCAGGAGCCGCTCAAATCACAGACTCTTAGAAGATTCACTCTCCTTGTACCAAAGTCGGCATTGTCCCTTTTGTATTCAATGCCGTTGCAATTTCTGTGTTTCATGGTCAATGTGAATGTCCAAGGTATACAGTAAACCTGCACTGGTGCATCGGAATTCAATACTCGTCTCCCAGGAGACGCTCAAATCACATACTCTTAAAGGATGAATACGAAAGGCACAATGCCGTCTTGCGTACAACAAGAATGAATCTTCTAATAGTTTGTGCTTTGAGCGGCTCCTGGGAGACCAGTATTAAATTCCTATGCACCAGTGCAGGTTTACTGTATCCCTCGGACTTTCACGTGGAGAATGAAACACAGATATTGCAATGGTCAATGTGAAGGTCCAAGGAATACAGTGAACGTGAACTGGTGCATCGGAATCTATTACAGGTCTCCCAGGAGCCGCTCAAACCACAAACTCTTAGGTGATTCACTTTTCTTGTACTTAAGTTGGCTTTGTGCATTTTGTATTCAATCCCGATGCAATATCTGTGTTTCATGGTCAAGGTGAAGGTCAAAGGGATTCAGTAAACCTGCACTGCTGCATCGGAATCTAATACTGGTCTCCCATGAGCCGCTCAAACCACAAACTCTTAGAAGATTCACTCTTCTTGTACTTAATTCGGCATTGTGCCTTTTGTATTCAATCACGATGGGATTTCTGTGTTTCACGGTCAATGTGAAGGTCCAAATGATACAGTCAACCTGAACTGGTGCATCGGAATTTAAAAGTGGTCTCCCAGGAGCCGCTCAAAGCACATACTCTTAGAGGATTCACTCTTCTTGTACTTAAGTCGTCATTGTGCCATTTGTACTAATCCCGGTGCAATTTCTGTGTGTCATGGTCAATGTGAAGGTCCAAGGGATGCAGTAAACCTGCACTGGTGCATCGGAATCTTATACTGGTCTCCCATGAGCCGCAGAAATCACAAACCCTTAGAAGATTCACTCTGCTTGTACTTAATTCGTCATTGCGCTTCGTTACTTAATCTCGATGCGATTTCTTTGTTTCATGGTCAATGTGAAGGTCCAAGGGTTACAGTAGACCTTCACTGGTGCATCGTAATCTACACTCCTGGAAATGGAAAAAAGAACACATTGACACCGGTGTGTCAGACCCACCATACTTGCTCCGGACACTGCAAGAGGGCTGTACAAGCAATGATCACACGCACGGCACAGCGGACACACCAGGAACCGCGGTGTTGGCCGTCGAATGGCGCTAGCTGCGCAGCATTTGTGCACCGCCGCCGTCAGTGTCAGCCAGTTTGCCGTGGCATACGGAGCTCCAACGCAGTCTTTAACACTGGTAGCATGCCGCGACAGCGTGGACGTGAACCGTATGTGCAGTTGACGGACTTTGAGCGAGGGCGTATAGTGGGCATGCGGGAGGCAGGGTGGACGTACCGCCGAATTGCTCAACACGTGGGGCGTGAGGTCTCCACAGTACATCGATGTTGTCGCCAGTGGTCGGCGGAAGGTGCACGTGCCCGTCGACCTGGGACCGGACCGCAGCGACGCACGGATGCACGCCAAGACCGTAGGATCCTACGCAGTGCCGTAGGGGACCGCACCGCCACTTCCCAGCAAATTAGGGACACTGTTGCTCCTGGGGTATCGGCGAGGACCATTCGCAACCGTCTCCATGAAGCTGGGCTACGGTCCCGCACACCGTTAAGCCGTCTTCCGCTCACGCCCCAACATCGTGCAGCCCGCCTCCAGTGGTGTCGCGACAGGCGTGAATGGAGGGACGAATGGAGACGTGTCGTCTTCAGCGATGAGAGTCGCTTCTGCCTTGGTGCCAATGATGGTCGTATGCGTGTTTGGCGCCGTGCAGGTGAGCGCCACAATCAGGACTGCATACGACCGAGGCACACAGGGCCAACACCCGGCATCATGGTGTGGGGAGCGATCTCCTACACTGGCCGTACACCACTGGTGATCGTCGAGGGGACACTGAATAGTGCACGGTACATCCAAACCGTCATCGAACCCATCGTTCTACCATTCCTAGACCGGCAAGGGAACTTGCTGTTCCAACAGGACAATGCACGTCCGCATGTATCCCGTGCCACCCAACGTGCTCTAGAAGGTGTAAGTCAACTACCCTGGCCAGCAAGATCTCCGGATATGTCCCCCATTGAGCATGTTTGGGACTGGATGAAGCGTCGTCTCACACGGTCTGCACGTCCAGCACGAACGCTGGTCAAACTGAGGCGCCAGGTGGAAATGGCATGGCAAGCCGTTCCACAGGACTACATCCAGCATCTCTACGATCGTCTCCATGGGAGAATAGCAGCCTGCATTGCTGCGAAAGGTGGATATACACTGTACTAGTGCCGACATTGTGCATGCTCTGTTGCCTGTGTCTATGTGCCTGTGGTTCTGTCAGTGTGATCATGTGATGTATCTGACCCCAGGAATGTGTCAATAAGGTTTCCCCTTCCTGGGACAATGAATTCACGGTGTTCTTATTTCAATTTCCAGGAGTGTATTACTAGTCTACCAGGAGCCGCTTAAACCACAAACTCTTAGAAAGCTCACTCTTCTTGTACTTAAGTCGGCATTTCCCATTTTGTATTCAATCCCGATGCAATATGTGTGTTTCATGGTCAAGGTGAAGGTCAAAGGGATACAGTAAACGTGTACTGGTGCATCGGATTCTAATATAGGTCTCCCAGGAGCCGCTCAAAGCACAAACTCTTAGAAGATTCACTCTCCTTGTTCTTAAGTCGGCATTGTCCCTTTTGTACTCAATGCCAATGCAACATCTGTGTTTCATGGTCAATATGAAGGTCCAAGGGATACAGTAAAACTGCACTGCTGCATCGGAATCGAATACTGGTCTCCCAGGAGCCGCAGAAATCCCAAACTCTTAGAAGATTCTATCTTCTCGTACTTAAGTCGTCATTGTGTTTTTTGTATTCAATCCCGATGCAATTTCTGTGTTTCATGGTCAATGTGAAGGTCCAAGGTATACAGTAAACCAGCACTGGTGCATCGGAATCTAATACTAGTCTATCAGGTGCCGCTCAAAGCACAGACTCTTAGAAGATTCACTCTCCTTGTACCTAAGTCGGCATTGTCCCTTTTGTATTCAATGCCATTGCAATTTCTGTGTTTCATGGTCAATGTGAATGTCCAAGGTATACAGTAAACCTGCACTGGTGCATCGGATTCCAATACTGGTATCCCAGGAGCCACCAAAAATACAAACTCTTAGAAGATTCACTCTTAAGGTACTTAAGTCGTCATTGTCCCTTTCGTATTCAATGCCGATGCATATTCTGTGTTTCATGGTCAATGTGAAGGTCCAAGGGATACAGTAAATCTGCACTGGTGAATTGCAATCTAATACTTGTCTCCAAGGAGGCGCTCAACGTACAAACACTTAGGAGATTAAATCTTCTTGTATTTATGTCGGCATTGTACATTTTGTATTCAGTCCCGATGCAATTTCTGTGCTTCATGGTCAATGTGAAGGTCCAAGGGATACAGTAAACCTGCACTGGTGCATCGGAGTCTAAAACTGGTCTCCCACTAGCCACTAAAAACACAAACTCTTAGAAGATTCACTCTTTATGTACTTAAGTCGGCATTGTCCTTTTCGTATTCAATGCCGATGCAACTTTTGTGTTTCACTGTCAATGCAAAGGTCCAAGGTATACAGTAAACCTGCTCTGGTGCATCGGAATCTAATACTGGTCTTCGAGGAGCCGCTCAGGGCACAAACTCTTAGAAAATTCACTCTTCTTGACCTTAAGTCGCCATTGTCCCTTTTGTATTCAATCCCGATGCAATTTCTGTGTTTCATGGTCAATGTGCAGGTCCAAGTGATAAAGTAAACATGCACTGGTGCATCGGAATATAATACTGGTCTCCCAGGAGACGCTCAAAGCACATACTCTTAAAGGATTCACTCTTCTTGTACTTAAGTCGTCATTGTGCCATTTGTATTCAATCCCGGTGAAATTTCTGAGTGTCATGGTCAATGTGAAGGTCCAAAGGATACGGTAAACCTGCACTGGTGTATCGGAATCTAATACTGGTCTCCCATGAGCCGCTCAAACCACAAACCCTGAGAAGATTCACTCTTCTTGTACTTAATTCGTCATTGTGTTTTTTACTTAATCACGATGCGATTACTTTGTTTCATGGTCAATGTGAAGGTCCAAGGGATACAGTAAACCTTCACTGGTGCATCGTAATCTATTACTAGTCTCCCAGGAGCCGCTCAAACCACAAACTCTTAGAAAACTCACTCTTCTTGTACTTAAGTCGGCATTTTCCATTTTGTATTCAATCCCGATGCAATATCTGTGTTTCATGGTCAAGGTGAAGGTCAAAGTGATTCAGTAAACCTGCACTGCTCCATCGGAATCTAATACTGGTCTCCCATGAGCCGCTCAAACCACAAACTCTTAGAAAATTCACTCTTCTTGTTTTTAAGTCGGCATTGTCCTTTTTGTATCCAATCCTGATGCAATTTCTGTACTTGATGGTCAATGAAGGTCAGGGTGATACAGTAAACGTGCACTGGTGCATCGGATTCTAATACTCGTCTCCCAGGAGCCGCGTAAAGCACAAATTCTTAGAAGATTCACTCTTCTTGTACTTAAGTCGTCATTGTGCCTTTTGTAATCAACACCGATGCAAATTATGTGTTTCATGGTCAATGTGAAGGTCCAAGGGATACAGTAAACCTGCACTGGTGCATCGGAATCTAATACTGGTCTCCCAGGAGCCGCACAAATCACAAACTCTTAGACGTTTCACTCTTCCTGTTCTTAAGACGGCATTGTTCCTTTCGTATTCAATCCCGATGCAATTTCTGTTATTCTTGCCAATGTGCAGGTCCAAGTGATAAACTGAACCTGCACTGGTCCATCGGAATATAATACTGGTCTCCCAGGAGACGCTCAAAGCATAAACTCTTAGAAGATACACTCTTCTTGTACTTTAGTCGGCATTGTGCCTTTTGTATTCAATCCCGATGCAATTTCTGTGTTTCATGGTCAATTTGAAGGTCGAAGGGATAAAGTAATCCTCCACTGGTGCATCGGAATCTAGTACTGGTCTCCCAGCAGCTGCTCACAGCACGAACTCTTAGAAGATTCACTCTTCTTCTACTTATGTCGGCATTGTGCCTTTCTTATTCAACCCCCATGCAATTTCTGTGTTTCATGGTCAATGTGAAGGTCCAAGGGATATGGTAAACCGGCACTGGCGCATCGGAATCTAATACTGGTTTCCCAGGAGCCGCTCAAAACACAAACTCTTAGAAGATTCACTCTTCTTGTACATAATTCGGCATTGTCCCTTTTGTATTCAATCCTAATGCATTTTCTGTGTTTCATGGTCAATGTGAATGTCCAATGGATACGGTAAACCCGCACTGGTGCATCGCAATCTAATACTGGTCTCCCAGGAGCCGCCCAAAGAACAAACTCTTAGAAGATTCACTCTTCTTGTACTTAAGTCGGCATTGTACTTTTGTATTCAATCCCGATGGAATATCTGTGTTTCGTGGTCAATGCGAAGATCCAAGGGATACGGTAAACCTGCAGCGGTGCATCGGAATTTAATACTAGTCTCCCAGTAGCCGCTGGAAGCACAAACTCTTAGAAGATTCACTCATCTTGTGCTTAAGTCGGCATTGTGGTTTTTGTGTTCAATCCCGTTGCAATATCTGTGTTTCATTATCAATGTGAATGTCCAAGGGGTAGAGTAAACCTGCACTGGTGCATCGGAATCTAATACTGGTCTCCCGTGAGCCGCTCAAACCACAAACCCTTATAAGATTCACTTTTCTTGTACTTAATTCGGCACTGTGAATTTTGTATTCAGTCACGATGCGAATTCTGTGTTTCATGGTCAATGTGAAGGTCCAAGGGATACAGTAAACCTTCATTGGTGCATCGGAATTTAATACTGGTCTCCCAGGAGCCGCTAAAACCACAAACTCTTAAAAAACTCACTCTCCTTGTACTTTAGTCGGCATTGTCCCAATGCTATTTCTGTGTTTCATGGCCAATGTGCGGGTCCAAGTGATAAAGTAATCCTGCACTAGTGCATCGGAATATAATCTCCCAGGAGATGCTCAAAGCATAATCTCTTAGAAGATTATTTCTTCTTGTACTTTAGTCGGCATTGTGCATTTTGTATTCAGTCCCGATGCAATTTCTGTGTTTCATGGTCAATGTGCAGGTCCAAGTGATAAAGTAAACCTGCCCTGGTGCAACGTAATATAATACTGGTCTCCTAGGAGATGCTCAAAGCAAAAACTCTTAGAAGATTCTCTCTTCTTGTACTTTAGTCGGCATTGTGCCTTGTGTATTCAATCCCGATGCAATTTCTGTGTTTCATGGTCAATGTAATGGTCCAATGGATATGGTAAACCTGCACTGGTGCATCGGAATCTAATACTGGTCTCCCAGGAGCCACTCAAAGCCCAAATTTTTAGAAGATTCACTCTTCTTTCACTTAAGTCGGTATTGTACCTTTTGTATTAATCTCGATGCAATTTCTGTGTTACATGGACAATGTGAAGGTCCAAAGGATACGGTAAACCTGCAGCGGTGCATCGGAATCTAATACTGGTCTCCCATGAGCCGCTGAAACCACAAGCTCTTAGAAGATTCGCTCTTATTGTACTTTATCCGGCATTGTGCCTTTTGTATTCAATCACGATGCGATTTCTATGTTTCATGGTCAATTTGAAGGTACAAGTTATGCAGTAAACCTTCACTGGTGCATCGGAATCGAATGCTGGTCTCCCAAGAGCCGCTCAAAAAACAAACTCTTAGAAAATTTACTCTACTTGTACTTAAGTCGGCATTGTCCTTTTTGTATCCAACCCCGATGCAATTTCTGTGTTTGATGGTCAATGTGAAGGTAAGAGGGATACAGTAAACGTGCACTGGTGCATCGGATTCTAATACTGGTCACCCAGGAGACGCACAAATCACAAACTCTTAGAAGATTCACTCTTCTTGTACTTAAGTCGACATTGTGCCTTTTGCATTCCATCCCGATGCAATTACTGTGCTTCATGGTCAATGTGAAGGTCCAAGGAATACAGTGAACGTGAACTGGTGCATCGGAATCTATTACAGGTCTCCCAGGAGCCGCTCAAACCACAAACTCTTAGGTGATTCACTCTTCTTGTTCTTAAGTTGGCATTGTGCATTTTGTATTCAATCCCGATGCAATTTCTGTGTTTCATGGTCCACATGAAGGTCCGAGGGATACAGTAAACCTGCACTGGTGCATAGGAATTTAATACTGGTCTTCCAGGAGCCGCTCAAAGCACAAACTCTTTGAAGATTCACTTTTCTTGTACTTAATTCAGCTTTGTGAATTTTGTATACATTCTCGATGCAATTTCTGTGATTCATGCTCAATGTGAAGGTCCAAGGGATACAGTAAACCTGCACTGGGGCATCGCAAACTAATACTGGTCTCCCATGAGCCGCTCAAAGCACAAACTCTTAGAACATTCATTCTTGTTGTACTTAAGTCGGCATTGTCCCTTTTGTATTCAATCCCGAAGCAATTTTTGTGTTTCATGGAGAATGTGAAGGTCCAAGGGATACAGTAAACCTGCACTTGTGCATCGGAATCTAGTACTGGTCTCCCAGGAGCCGCTCAAAGCACAAACTCTTAGAAGATTCACTCTTCTTGTACTTAAGTCGGTATTGTGCCTTTTGTTTTGAATCCCAATGCAAAATCTGTGTTTCATGGTCAATGTGAAGCTCCAAGGGATACAGTAGACCTGCACTTGTGCATCGGAATCTAATACTGGGCCCCCATGAGCCGCTCAAAGCACATACTTTTAGAAGATTCACTCTTCTTGTACTTAAGACGGTATTGTGCATCTTGTATTCAATCCCGATGCAATTTCTGTGTTAAATGGACAATGTGAAGGTGCAAGTGATACAGTAAACCTGCACTGGTGCGTCGGAATCTAATAATGGTCTGCCAGGAGCCGCTTAAATCTTAAACTCTTAGAAGATTCACTCTTTTTGTACTTAAGTCAGCATTGTGCCTTTTGTATTCAATCCCGATGCAATTTCTGTGTTCCATGGTGAATGTAAAGGTCCAAGGGATACAGTAAACCAGCACTGATGCATCGGAATCTAATACTGGTCTGCCAGGAGCCTCTCAAAGCACAAACTCTTAGAAGATCCACACTTCTTGTATTTAAGTCGGCATTGTGCCTTTTGGATTCAATCCCGATTCAATTTCTGTGTTTCATGGTCAATGTGAAGCTCCAAGGGATACAGTTAACCTGCACTGGTGCATCAGAATCTAATACTGGTCTCCCAGGAGCCGCTCAAAGCACAAACTCTTAGAAGATTCACTCTTCTTGTACTTAAATCAGCATTGTGCCTTTTGTATTCAATCCCGATGATATTTCTGTGTCTCATGGTCAATATGAAGGTCCAAGGGATACAGTAAACCTGCACTTTTGCATCGGAATCTAATACTGGTCTCCCAGGAGCCGCTCATACCACAAACTCTTAGAAGATTCTCTCATCTTGTATTTAAGTTTTCATTGTGCCTTTTGGATTCAATCCCGATACAATGTCTGTGTTTCATGGTCAATGTGAAGCTCCAAGGGATACGGTAAACCTGCACTGGTGCATCAGAATCTAATACTGGTCTCCCAGGAGCCGCTCAAAGCACAAACTCTTAGAAGATTCACTCTTCTTGTACTTAAATCAGCATTGTGCCTTTTGTATTCAATCCCGATGATATTTCTGTGTCTCATGGTCAATGTGAAGGTCCGAGCTGAAATCGTTATAGGTACAGAAAGCTGTCTTAAGCCAGAGATAAATTCTGCCGAAATTTTTACAAAGGTACAGACGGTGTTTAGAAAGGATAGATTGCATGCAACCGGCGATGGAGTGTTCGTCGCTGTTAGTAGTTCTTTATCCTGTAGTGAAGTAGAAGTGGATAGTTCCTGTGAATTATTATGGGTGGAGGTTACACTAAACAACCGAACTAGGTTCATAATTGGCTCCTTTTACCGACCTCCCGACTCAGCAGCATTTGTGGCAGAACACCTGAGAGAAAATTTGGAATACATTTCACATAAATTTTCTCAGCATGTTATAGTCTTAGGTGGAGATTTCAATTTACCAGATATAGACTGGGACACTCAGATGTTTAGGACGGGTGGTAGGGACTGAGCATCGAGTGACATTATACTGAGTGCACTATCCGAAAATTACCTCGAGCAATTAAACAGAGAACCGATTCGTGGAGATAACATCTTGGACCTACTGATAACAAACACACCCGAACTTTTCGACTCTGTATGTACAGAACAGGGAATCAGTGATCATAAGGCCGTTGCAGGATCCCTGAATATGGAAATTAATAGGAATATAAAAAAAGGGAGGAAGGTTTATCTGTTTAGCAAGAGTAATAGAAGGCAGATAACAGACTACCTAACAGATCAAAACGAAAATTTCTGTTCCGAAACTGACAATGTTGAGTGTTTATGGAAAAAGTTCAAGGCAATCGTAAAATGCGTTTTAGACAGGTACGTGCCGAGTAAAACTGTGAGGGACGGGAAAAACCCACCGTGGTACAACATCAAAGTTAGGAAACTACTGTGAAAGCAAAGAGAGCTCCACTCCAAGTTTAAACGCAGCCAAAACCTTTCAGACAAACAGAAGCTAAACGATGTCAAAGTTAGCGTAAGGAAGGCTATGCGTGAAGCGTTCATTGAATTCGAAAGTAAAATTCTATGTACCGACTTGACAGAAAATCCTAGGAAGTTCTGGTCTTACGTTAAATCAGTAAGTGGCTCGAAACAGCATATCCAGACACTACGGGGTCATGATGGCATTGAAACAGAGGATGACACGCGTAAAGCTGAAATACTATACACCTTTTTCCAAAGCTGTTTCACAGAGGAAGACCGCACTGCAGTTCCTACTCTAAATCCTCGCACAAACGAAAAAATGGCTGACATCGAAATAAGTGTCCAAGGAATAGAAAAGCAACTGGAATCACTCAATAGAGGAAAGTCCACTGGACCTGATGGGATACCAATTCGATTCTACACAGAGTACGCGAAAGAACTTGCCCCCCTTCTAACAGCCGTGTACCGCAAGTCTCTAGAGGAACCGAGCGTTCCAAATGATTGGAAAAGAGCACAGGTAGTCCCAGTCTTCAAGAAGGGTCGTCGAGCAGATGCGCAAAACTATAGACCTATATCTCTGACGTCGATCTCTTGTATAATTTTAGAACATGTTTTTTGCTCGCGTATCATGTCATTTCTGGAAACCCAGAATCTACTATGTAGGAATCAACATGGATTCCGGAAACAGCGATCGTGTGAGACCCAACTCGTTTTATTTGTTCATGAGACCCAGAAAATATTAGATACAGGCTCCCAGGTAGATGCTATTTTTCTTGACTTCCGGAAGGCGTTCGATACAGTTCCGCACTGTCGCCTGATAAACAAAGTAAGAGCCTACGGAATATCAGACCAGCTGTGTGGCTGGATTGAAGAGTTTTTAGCAAACAGAACACAGCATGTTGTTATCAATGGAGAGACGTCTACAGACGTTAAAGTAACCTCTGGCGTGCCACAGGGGAGTGTTATGGGACCATTGCTTTTCGCAATATATATAAATGACCTAGTAGATATTGTCGGAAGTTCCATGCGGCTTTTCGCGGATGATGCTGTAGTATACAGAGAAGTTGCAGCATTAGAAAATTGTAGCGAAATGCAAGAAGATCTGCAGCGGATAGGCACTTGGTGCAGGGAGTGGGAACTGACCCTTAACATAGACAAATGTAGTGTATTGCGAAAACATAGAAAGAAGGATCCTTTATTGTATGATTATATGATAGCGGAACAAACACTGGTAGCAGTTACTTCTGCAAAATATCTGGGAGTATGCGTGCAGAACAATTTGAAGTGGAATGATCATATAAAATTAATTGTTGGTAAAGCGGGTACCAGGTTGAGATTCATTGGGAGAGTGCTTAGAAAATGTAGTCCATCAACAAAGGAGGTGACTTACAAAACACTCGATCGACCTATACTTGAGTATTGCTCATCAGTGTGGGATCCATACCAGATCGGTCTGACGGAGGAGATAGAGAAGATCCAAAGAAGAGCGGCGCGTTTCGTCACAGGGTTATTTGGTAACCGTGATAGCGTTACGGAGATGTTTAATAAACTCAAGTGGCAGACTCTGCAAGAGAGGCGCTCTGCATCGCGGTGTAGCTTGCTCGCCAGGTTTCGAGAGGTTGCGTTTCTGGATGAGGTATCGAGTATATTGCTTCCCCCTACTTATACCTCCCGAGGAGATCACGAATGTAAAATTAGAGAGATTAGAGCGCGCACGGAGGCTTTCAGACAGTCGTTCTTCCCGCGAACCATACGCGACTGGAACAGGAAAGGGAGGTAATGACAGTGGCACGTAAAGTGCCCTCCGCCACACACCGTTGGGTGGCTTGCGGAGTATCAATATAGATGTAGATGTAGATGTAGACAGTAAACCTGCACTGGTGCATCGGAATCTAATACTGGTCTCCCAGGAGCCGCTCAAACCACAAACTCTTAGAAGATTTACTGTGCTTGTACTTTAGTCGGCATGGTCCTTTTTGATTTCAATCCCGATGCAATTTCTGTCTTTCTTGGTTAATGTGAAGGTCCAAGGGAAACAGTAAACCTGCACTGGTGCATCGGAATCTAATACTGGTCTCCCAGGCGCCGCTCAAACCACAAACTCTTAGAAGATTCACTGTTCTTGTACATAAGTCCTCATTGTCTATCGTGTAATCAATCCCGATGCAATTTGTGTGTTTCATGGTCAATATGAAGGTCCAAGGGATACAGTAAACCTGCACTGGTGCATCGGAATCTAATACTGGTCTCCCAGGAGCCGCTCAAACCACAATTTCTTAGAAAATTCATTCTTTTTGTAGTTAAGTCAGCATTGTCCCTTTAGAATTCAATCCCGATGCAATGTCTGTGTTTCATGGTCAATGTGAAGGTCAAAGGGATACAGTAAACGTGCAATGGTGCATCGGAATCTAATACAGGTCTCCCAGGAGCCGCTCAAACCTCAAATTCGTAGATGACACACTCTACTTGTACTTAAGTTGGCATTGTGCCTTTTGTATTCAATTCCGTTGCAATTTCTGTGTTTCATGGTCAATGCGAAAGTCCAAGGGATACAGTAAATCAGCACTGGTGCATCGGATTCTAATACTGGTCTCCCAGGAGCCACCAAAAACACAAACTCTTAGAAGATTCACTCGTTATGTACTTATGTCGGCATTGTTCCTTTCGTGTTCATTGCCGATGAAGATTCTGTTTTTCATGGTCAATGTGAAGGTCCAAGGAATACAGCAAACCTGCACTGGTGCATCGTAATCTAATACTGGTCTGCAAGGAGCCGCTAAAAGTACAAACTCTTAGGAGAATCACTTTACTTGTACCTACGTCGGCATTGTACATTTTGAATTCAATCCCGATGCAAATTCTGTGCTTCATGGTCAATGCGAATGTCCAATGGATACAGTAATTCTGCACTGGTGCATCGGAGACTAATACTGGTCTCCCAAGGAGCCGCTCAAAGCACAAACTCTTAGAAGATTCACTCATCTTGTACTTAAGTAGGCATTGTGCCTTATGTATTCAATACCGATGCAACTTCTGTGTTTCATGGTCATGTTGAAGAACCAAGGGATACAGTAAACCTGCACACGTGTATCAGAATCTAATACTGGTCTCCCAGGGGCCGCTCAAAGGACAAACTCTTAGAAGATTCACTCATCTTGTACTTAAGTCGGCATTGTGCCTTTTGTATTCAATCCCGATGCAATTTCTGTGTTCCACGGTGAATGTAAAGGTCCAAGGGATACAGTAAGACAGCACTGGTGCATCGGAATCTAATACTGGTCTCCCAGGAGCCACTCCAACACAAACTCTTAGAAGACTCACTCTTCTTGTACTTGAGTCGGAATTGTGCATTTTGTATTCAATTCCGATGCAGTGTGTGTGTTTCATGGTCAATGTGAACGTCCGAGGGATACAGTAAACCTGCACTGGTGCATCGGAATCTAATACTGGTCTCCCATCGAGCCACTCAAAGCACAAACTCTTAGAAGATTCACTCTTCTTGTACTTAAGTTGGCATTGTCCCTTTTGTATTCAATCCCGATGCAATTTCAGTGTTTCTTGGTCAATGTGAAGGTCCAAGGGATACAGTAAACCTGCACTGGTGCATCGGAATCTGATACTGGTCTCCAAGGAGGCGTTCAAAGCACAAGCTCTTAGAAGATTCACTCTTCTTTACTGGATTCGGTATTGTGCCTTTTGTATTCAATCACGATCTGATTTCTGTGTTTCATAGTCAATGTGAAGGCCCAAGGGATACAGTAAACCTGCACTGGTGCATCGGAATCTAATACTGGTCTCCTAGGAGCCCCTCAAACCCAAATTCATAGATGATTCACTCATCTTGTACCTAAGTCGGCATTGTCCCTTTTGCATTCAGTCCCGAAGCAATTTCTATGTTGCATGGTCAATGTTAAGGCCCAAGGGATACAGTGAGCCAGCACTGGTGCATCGGAATCTCATACTGGTCTCCCAGGAGCCGCTCAAAGTATTAACTCTTAGAAGATTCACTCTTCTTGTACTTAAGACGGAATTGTGCCACTTGTATTCCATCCCGATGCAATTTCTGTGACTCATGGTCAATGTGAAGGCCCAAGGGATACAGTAATCCTGCACTGGTGCATCGGAATCTGATACTGGTCTCCCATGCGATGCTCAAACCACAAGCTCTTTGAAGATTCACTCTTGTAGTTTTTAATTCGGCATTGTGCCTTTTGTATTCAATCACGATGCGAATTCTGTTTTTCATGGTCAATTTGAAGGGCAAGGGATACGGTAAAGCTTCACTGGTGCATCGGAATCTAACACTGGTCTCCCAGGAGCCGCTCAAACCACAAACTCGTAGAAAATTCACTCCTCTTGTACTTAAGTGGGCATGGTCCCTTTTGTATCCGATCCCGATGCAATTTCTGTGTTCATGGTCAATGTGAAGGTCAAAGGGATACGGTAAACTTGCACTCGTGTATCGGAATGTAGAACAGGTCTCCCAGGAGCCGCTCAAAACGCAAACTCGTAGAAGAATCACTCTTCTAGTACTTAAGTTTGCATTGTCCCTTTTGTAATCAATGCCGATGCAATTTCTGTGTTTCATGGTGAACGTGAAAATCCAAAAGATACAGTAAACCTGCACTGGTGCACCGGAATCTAATACTGGTCTCCCAGCAGCCGCTCAAACCACAAATTCTTAGTGGGTTCACTCTTCTTGTACTTAAGTCGGCTTTGTTCCTCTTGTATTCATTCCCGATGCAATTTCTGTGTTTCATGGTCAATGTGAAGGTCCAAGGGATACAGTAAACCTGCCCTGTTGCATCGGAATCTAATACTGGTCTCCCATGAGCCGCTCAAATCACAAATTCTTAGAAGGTTCACTCTTCTTGTACTTAAGTCGGCATTGTGCGTTTGTATTCAATCCCAATGCGATATCGGAGTTTCATGGTCAATGTGAAGGTCCAAGGGATACAGTAAACCTGCACTGGTGCATCGGAGTTTAATACTGGTCCTGCAGGAGCCCCAAAAAACCACAAACTCTTAGAAAATTCACTCTTCTTGTAATTAAGTCGGCTTTGTGCCTTTTGTATTCAACCCCGATGCAATTTCTGCGCTTCATGGTCAATCAGTGTGTATCAGAATCTAATACTGGTCTCCCAGGGGCCGCTCAAAGGACAAACTCCTAGAAGATTCACTCATCTTGTACTTAAGTCGGCATTGTGCCTTTTGTATTCAATCCCGATGCAATTTCTGTGTTCCACGGTGAATGTAAAGGTCCAAGGGATACAGTAAGACAGCACTGGTGCATCGGAATCTAATACTGGTCTCCCAGGAGCCACTCAAACACAAACTCTTAGAAGACTCACTCTTCTTGTACTTGAGTCGGAATTGTGCATTTTGTATTCAATTCCGATGCAGTGTGTGTGTTTCATGGTCAATGTGAACGTCCGAGGGATACAGTAAACCTGCACTGGTGCATCGGAATCTAATACTGGTCTCCCATCGAGCCACTCAAAGCACAAACTCTTAGAAGATTCACTCTTCTTGTACTTAAGTTGGCATTGTCCCTTTTGTATTCAATCCCGATGCAATTTCAGTGTTTCTTGGTCAATGTGAAGGTCCAAGGGATACAGTAAACCTGCACTGGTGCATCGGAATCTGATACTGGTCTCCAAGGAGGCGTTCAAAGCACAAGCTCTTAGAAGATTCACTCTTCTTTACTGGATTCGGTATTGTGCCTTTTGTATTCAATCACGATCTGATTTCTGTGTTTCATAGTCAATGTGAAGGCCCAAGGGATACAGTAAACCTGCACTGGTGCATCGGAATCTAATACTGGTCTCCCATCGAGCCACTCAAAGCACAAACTTTTAGAAGATTCACTCTTCTTGTACCTAAGTCGGCACTGTCCCTTTCGTATTCAATGCCGATGCAATTTCGATGTTTCATGGTCAATGTGAAGGTCCAAGGGATACAGTTAACCTGCGCTGGTGCATCGGAATCTAATACTGGTCTCGAAGGAGCCGCTCAAAGCAAAGGCTCTTAAAGATTCACTCTTCATGTACTTAAGTCGGCATTGTGCTTTTGTATTCGATCCCGACGCAATTTCTGTAATTCATGGTCATATTGAATGTCCAAGGGATACAGTAAACGTGCACTGATGCATCGTAATCTAATACTGGTCTCCCAGGAGCCGCCCAAACCACAAACTCTCAGAAGATTCACTCATCCTGTACTTAAGTCGGCATTGTGCCTTTCGTATTCAATCCCGATGCAATTTCTGTTCTTCATGGTCAATGTGGAAGTCCAAGGGATACAGTTAACCTGCACCAGTGCATCGGAATCTAATACTGCTCTCCCAGGGGCCGCTCAAAGGACAAACTCTTAGAAGATTCACTCTTCTTGTACTTAAGTCGGCATTGTGTCTTTCGTATTCAATCCCAATGCAATTTCTGTGTTTGATGGTCAATGTGAATGTCCGAGGGATAGAGTAAACCTGCACTGGTGCATCGGAGACTAATACTGGTCTCCCAAGGAGCCGCTCAAAGCACAAACTCTTAGAAGATTCACTCATCTTGTACTTAAGTAGGCGTTGTGCCTTATGTATTCAATACCGATGCAACTTCTGTGTTTCATGGTCATGTTGAAGAACCAAGGGATACAGTAAACCTGCACACGTGTATCAGAATCTAATACTGGTCTCCCAAGGGCCGCTCAAAGGACAAACTCTTAGAAGATTCACTCATCTTGTACTTAAGTCGGCATTGTGCCTTTTGTATTCAATCCCGATGCAATTTCTGTGTTCCACGGTGAATGTAAAGGTCCAAGGGATACAGTAAGACAGCACTGGTGCATCGGAATCTAATACTGGTCTCCCAGGAGCCACTCAAACACAAACTCTTAGAAGACTCACTCTTCTTGTACTTGAGTCGGAATTGTGCATTTTGTATTCAATTCCGATGCAGTGTGTGTGTTTCATGGTCAATGTGAACGTCCGAGGGATACAGTAAACCTGCACTGGTGCATCGGAATCTAATACTGGTCTCCCATCGAGCCACTCAAACCACAAACTCTTAGAAGATTCACTCTTCTTGTACTTAAGTTGGCATTGTCCCTTTTGTATTCAATCCCGATGCAATTTCAGTGTTTCTTGGTCAATGTGAAGGTCTAAGGGATACAGTAAACCTGCACTGGTGCATCGGAATCTGATACTGGTCTCCAAGGAGGCGTTCAAAGCACAAGCTCTTAGAAGATTCACTCTTCTTTACTGGATTCGGTATTGTGCCTTTTGTATTCAATCACGATCTGATTTCTGTGTTTCATAGTCAATGTGAAGGCCCAAGGGATACAGTAAACCTGCACTGGTGCATCGGAACCTAATACTGGTCTCCCATCGAGCCACTCAAAGCACAAACTTTTAGAAGATTCACTCTTCTTGTACCTAAGTCGGCACTGTCCCTTTCGTATTCAATGCCGATGCAATTTCGATGTTTCATGGTCAATGTGAAGGTCCAAGGGATACAGTTAACCTGCGCTGGTGCATCGGAATCTAATACTGGTCTCGAAGGAGCCGCTCAAAGCAAAGACTCTTAAAGATTCACTCTTCATGTACTTAAGTCGGCATTGTGCTTTTGTATTCGATCCCGACGCAATTTCTGTAATTCATGGTCATATTGAATGTCCAAGGGATACAGTAAACGTGCACTGATGCATGGTAATCTAATACTGGTCTCCCAGGAGCCGCCCAAACCACAACCTCTCAGAAGATTCACTCATCCTGTACTTAAGTCGGCATTGTGCCTTTCGTATTCAATCCCGATGCAATTTCTGTTCTTCATGGTCAATGTGAAAGTCCAACGGATACAGTTAACCTGCACCAGTGCATCGGAATCTAATACTGCTCTCCCAGGGGCCGCTCAAAGGACAAACTCTTAGAAGATTCACTCTTCTTGTACTTAAGTCGGCATTGTGTCTTTCGTATTCAATCCCAATGCAATTTCTGTGTTTGATGGTCAATGTGAATGTCCGAGGGATAGAGTAAACCTGCACTGGTGCATCGGATTCTAATACTGGTCTCCCAGGAGCCGCTCAAACACAAATTCTTAGAAGATTCAGTCTTGTTGTACCTAAATCGGCATTGTCTCCTTTGTATTCAAACCCGATGCAATTACTGTGTTTCATGGTCAATGAGAAGGTCCAAGGGATACAGTAAACCTCTACTGGTGCATCGGAATCTGAAACTGGTCTCCCAGAAGCCGCACAAAGCACTAACTCTTAGAAGATTCACTCTTCTTGTACTTATGTCGGCATTGTGCCTTTTGTATTTAATCCCGAGGCAATTTCTGTGTTTCAAGGTCAATGTAAAGGTCCAAGGGATACGATAAACCGGCATTGGTACATCGGAATCTATTACAGGTCTCGCAGGAGCCGCTCAATATATAAACTGTTAGAAGATTCACTCTTCTTGTACTTAAGTCGGCATTGTGCCTTTTGTATTCAATTCCGATGCAGTGTGTGTGTTTCATGGTCAATGTGCACGTCCGAGGGATACAGTAAACCTGCACTGGTGCATCGGAATCTATTACTGGTCTCCCATCGAGCCACTCAAAGCACAAACTCTTAGAAGATTCACTCTTCTTGTACTTAAGTCAGCATTGTGCTTTTGGATTCAATCCCGATGCAGTTTCTGTGATACATGGTCAATGTGAAGGTCCAAGGGATACGGTAAGCTTTCACTGGCGCATCGGAATCTAATACTGGTCTCCCAGGAGCCGCTCAAACCACAAACTCTTAGAAAATTCACTCTTCTTGTACTTAAGTCGGCATTGTCCCTTTTGATTTCAATCCCGATGCAATTTCTGTCATTCATGGTCAATGTGAATGTCAAAGGGATACAGTAAACCTGCACTGGCGCCCGGAATCTAATACTTTACTCCCAGGAGCCGCTCAAATCACAAACTCTTAAAAGATACATTCAACTTGTACTTATTCGGCATTGTGCCTTTTGTATTCAATCCCAATGCAATTTCTGTGTTTCATGGTCAATGTGAACGTCCAAGGGGTACAGTAAACCTGCAATGGTGCATCGTAATCTGAAACTGGTCTCCCAGGAGCCGCTCAAACTACAACCTCTTAGAGGATTCACTCTTCTTGTACTTAAGGCGGCATTGTCCCTCTTGCATTCAATCCCGATGCAATTTCTGTATTTTATGGTCAATGTGAAGGTCCAAGGGATACAGTAAACGAGCACAGGTGAATCGTAATCTTATCCTGGTCTCCCAGGAACCGCTCAAAGCACAAAATCTTAGAAAATTCACTCCTCTTGTACTTAAGTCAGCATTGTGCTTTTGGTATGCAATTCCGATGCAATTTCTGTGTTTCATGATCAATGTGAAGGTCCAAGGGATACAGTAAACCTGCACTGGTGCATCGGAATCTAATACTGGTCTCGCAGGAGGCGCTCAAATCACAAACTCTTAGACGAATCACACTTCTTGTACTTAATTCAGCATTGTGCCTTTTACATTCAATCACGATGCAATTTCTGTGTTTCGTGGTCAATGTGAAGGTCCAAGGGATACAGTAAACCTGCACTGGTGAAACGGAATCTAATACTGGTCGCCCAGGAGCGGCTTAAACACAAACTCTTAGAAGATTCAGTCTTCTTGTACTAATGTCGGCATTGTCCCTTTTGTATTCAATCCCGATGCAATTTCTGTGTTTAATTGTCAATGTGAAGGTCCAAGGAATACAGTAAACCTGCACTGGTGCATCGGAATCTGATACTGGTCTCCTAGGAGCCCCTCAAACACAAATTCATAGATGATTCACTCATCTTGTACCTAAGTCGGCATTGTCCCTTTTGCATTCAGTCCCGAAGCAATTTCTATGTTGCATGGTCAATGTTAAGGCCCAAGGGATACAGTGAGCCAGCACTGGTGCATCGGAATCTCATACTGGTCTCCCAGGAGCCGCTCAAAGCATTAACTCTTAGAAGATTCACTCTTCTTGTACTTAAGACGGAATTGTGCGATTTGTATTCCATCCCGATGCAATTTCTGTGACTCATGGTCAATGTGAAGGCCCAAGGGATACAGTAATCCTGCACTGGTGCATCGGAATCTGATACTGGTCTCCCATGCGATGCTCAAACCACAAGCTCTTAGAAGATTCACTCTTGTAGTTTTTAATTCGGCATTGTGCCTTATGTATTTAATACCGATGCAACTTCTGTGTTTCATGGTCATGTTGAAGAACCAAGGGATACGGTAAAGCTTCACTGGTGCATCGGAATCTAACACTGGTCTCCCAGGAGCCGCTCAAACCACAAACTCGTAGAAAATTCACTCCTCTTGTACTGAAGTCGGCATTGTCCCTTTCCTATTCAATCTTGATGCATTTTCTGTGTTTCATGGTCAATGTGAAGGTCCAAGGGAAACGGTAAACCTGCACTGGTGCATCGCAATCTGATACTGGTATCCCAGGAGCCGCTGAAAGCACAAACTCTTGGGAGATTCACTCATCTTGTACTTAAGTCGGCATTGTCCGATTCGTATTCAATCCCGGTGCAATTTCTGAGTTTCATGGTCAATGTGTAGGTCCAAGGGATACGGTAAACATGCGCTGGTGCATCAGAATCTAAGACGGTACTCCCAGGAGCCGCTCAAACCACAAACTCTTAGAAAATTCACTCTTCTTGTACTTAAGTCGGCATGGTCCTTTTCGTATTCGATCCCGATGCGATTTCCGTGTTTCATGGTCAAAGTGAAGGTCAAACGCATACAGAAAACCTGCACTGGTGCATCTGAGTCTGATACTGTTCTCCCATGTGCCGCTCAAAGCTCAAATTCTTAGAAGATTCACTCTGCTTGTACTTAAGTCGTCATTGTGCCTATCGTATTCAATCCCGATGCAATTTCTGTCTTTCATGGTCAATGTGAAGGTCCAAGGGATACAGTATACCTGCGCAGCTGCATCGGAATCAAATACTGGTCTCTCAGGAGCCGCTCGAAGCACAAACTCTTAGATGACTCACGCTTCTTGTACGTCAGTCGGCATTGTGCATTTTGTAATAAATCCCGATGCAATTTCTGTGTTTCATGGTCAATGTGAAGGTCAAACGGATACAGAAAACCTGCACAGGTGCATCTGAATCTAATACTGGTCTCCCATGAGCCGCTCAAGGCAAAAATTCTTAGAAGATTCACTCTTCTTATACTTAAGTCGGCATTGTGCTTTAGTATACAATCCCTATGCGATTTCTGTGTTTCATGGTCAATATGAGGGTCCAAGGGATACAGTAAACCTGCACTGGTGCCTCGGAATCTAATACTGGTCTCCCAGGAGCCGCTCAAAGAACAAACTCATAGAAGACTCACTCTTCTTGTATTTCAGTCGGCATTGTGCTTTTCTATACAATCCCGATGCAATATCTGTGTTTCATGGTCAATGTGAAGGACCAAGCGATACAGTAAACCAGCACTGGTGCATCGGAAACTAATACTGGTCTCCCATGAGCCGCTCAAAGCACAAACTCTTAGCAGATTCACTCTTCTTGTACTTAAGTCGGCATTGTGCCTTCTGTATTCAATCCCGAAGCAATTTCTTTGTATTATGGTCAATGTGAAGGTCCAAGGGATACAGTAAACCTGCAGTGGTGCATCGGAAACTAATACTGGTTCCCCA